>NW_026575130.1:10600000-10835000 GCF_905146905.1 Nyctereutes procyonoides
TTTTGGATTAAAGCACAATCTCTAGAATCAGACTCCCTGACTTTGAATTTTAAGAGTGATCATTAGCGTGTGATCCTTAACTATTTAGTAACTTAACTATTGAAGTAACTAGAAGCTTCTATTTCCTCAGTGCACAATGAGTAATTAATTCACAAGGTTGATGTAAAGATTAAATAACTAATAAATGCAAAGATTGGGGATCCCTGGGTGGCGCAGCGGTTTGGCGCCTGCCTTTGGCCCAGGGCGCGATCCTGGAGACCCGGGATCGAATCCCACGTCGGGCTCCCAGTGTATGGAGCCTGCTTCTCCCTCTGCCTGCTTCTCCCTCTGCCTGTGTCTCTGCCTCTCTCTCTCTCTCTCTCTCTATCAGAAATAAATAAAAAAAAAATTAAAAAATGCAAAGATTGAGAGCAATGCATGACGTATTGTAAAGCACTCTATAATCATTGTATTTTTTTTAAAAATATTTTTCTAAGATTTAAGGATATAACTTGTTCTTAGGTTTCAGGCTAAATAAAAATAGGTGCTGAGTTAAAGTCAATTCTTAGGAATAGTTTGCTAATACCTATTCCAGATATTAGAAAATGAATCTTTTACTCAGTAAACTCTACTAAAATTAGTACTATTACAATTTTTACTACTTTTATCAATTGATACACAATGAAATAATTTTATTATTTTATTTTATTTAAAAATCCCATGTATAATTTTATCTGATACCATAATTTAATTTAGATATATTGCATAGGATGTGCCAACAATCATAATAACCAAAGAAACTCCAGGACTTTGAACTCCAGGTCACAACACATTAACTGTCATTTCATCTATACCAAGGTTTGTGGAAACAATGGCTCCTGTGCCCAAGCAGGTTGCAGACAAATTTTGAACAGAACTTAGTTAGCATCACCCTGAAGGAATTCTAACTTTATACTCTTGGGGTAGTTTATCAAGTGGCTTCAGAGTAGATTAACCTTACACAGCACATTTTTTAAAAAGTCACATTTATTCAGCATCATGATCAGACTATATTACATTTAGCAATCAACAGCATGGGTGCAAAAAAAAATCTACATTAAAACCCTTTGTAGGAATGCTTTACATTTTCACAGGACAGAAACTAAAATAACCTGTTATACAATTAGTCACAAATACAGTCCTCAAGTTTTTTGCCCATACAAATGAGTATTGTCTAAAGCATTTCTTCTTTGTAGCAGCCTGGCCCTGCCGCCACTGTGCTTGGCTGAGTTCCCAAGTCTGTTGTAACCTGTAGCTTTCCTGTCACTTCTCTGGCTCTCCTCTCCAGCTAGGCTGTGTTTCACAGTAGCAATTAAAACCTTCTGCCACTACCATAGCTGTTGCTGCTGCTGGAACCACCATAGCCAACTTGGTTTCATGGTTTGGCAAAGTGTTGGCCTCCACCACCATAGGGGGCAGAGCTTTTGCCTCCAAAATTTCCTCCTTCCATGGGTCCAAAGTTTGAGGATTGATTGTCATCATTGCCAAAATCATTATAGCTTTTGCCACCTCCAAAGTTGCTTCCTTCACTACCAGATATGTTATAGCCATCCCCACTACCACCATATCCACCACCGCCTTGACTGCCACTGAAGCCACCTTGTCCACTGAAGTTCCCTCCATGACCAAAGTTGTCATTCGCACCAAAACCACCTCCACAGGGATCCCTGGGTGGCGCAGCGGTTTGGCGCCTGCCTTTGGCCCAGGGCGCGATCCTGGAGACCCGGGATCGAATCCCACATCGGGCTCCCGGTGCATGGAGCCTGCTTCTCCCTCTGCCTGTGTCTCTGCCTCTCTCTCTCTCTCTGTGACTATCATAAATTAATAAAAATTAAAAAAAAATAAATAAAATTAAAAAAAAAAAAAAAAAAAAAAAAAAAAAACCACCTCCACAACCACCACTGAGGTTTCCAGAACCACTACTACCTCTTTGGCTGGATGAAGCACTAGCCATCTCTTGCTTAGATAGGGCTTTCCTTACTTCACATTCATATTTTTGAATGACAATCATGTCTACAGAATTCATGGTCATCAAATGTTACAAAAGCCAAACCTCTTTTTTGCCGCTGCTTCTGTCAGTCATGATCTCAATCACTTCAATGTTCCCATACTATTCAAAATAATCTCTTAGATGATGTTCCTCAGTGTCCTCCTCCCCTTTCCCCTCCCCCTCCCCTCTCTCTTCTTCCTCCTCTTCCTCCCCCTCCCCCTCTCTCCTCCTCCCCCTCTCTCCTCCCCCCCTCTCCTCCTCCCCCTCTCTCCTCCTCCTCCTCCTCCTCCTCCTCCTCCTCCTCCTCCTCCTCCTCCTCCTCCTCCTCCTCCTCCTCCTCCTCCTCCTCCTTCTTCTTCTTCTTCTTCTTCTTCTTCTTCTTCTTCTTCTTCTTCTTCTTCAGATTTTATTTATTCCATGCACCTATGTGACCTTGTATTCATGGCTGCATCTACCCCCTCCACAGTGGCATAGGTGACAAACCCAAAGCCTCTGGAGCACTTGGTGTTTGGATCTCTCATTACTGCACAGTCTCTAAGTGTTCCTCATTGCTCAAAATGGCTCCTCAGACTTTGATATGTTGCTTCAAAGTTCAAACCTCTGATGAAGAGCTTCTGCAGCTGCTCAGGCTCCTTGGGAGACACAGACTTAGACCTGATGGCAGTGGGAGGGGAGACTTTATGATGTTTACTGGGAAGAGTCCAGGAGCAGTGACAATGAAATAATTTTAAGCATACCTTACCCCACCTCCTTTAGCCTTTTTGCTATTCTAGTCACATATTTTAATTATGTGTATAAAATTCCATAATGCACAATATATTTTGTTTTATGAATTCAAATTCATTTAGATTTTCTACACATTTACTCATTTATCATACTTTATTCCTTTTTTGTGCATTTAGAATCACTTTCTCTGGCTGGAAGGATCTTGAATTTTTTGTTTGGTTGTTTGCATGGGTCTGCTGCCAGTACATTTTCTCTACTTTTGTTTTTCTGATATAATCTTTATTTGCCCTTTACTTTAATTATTTATTTTTAAGAAAATTAATTAATTTAAAATTTTATTTATTTATTCACGAGAGAGACAAAGACATAGGCAGAGAGACAAGCAGGCTTCCTGCAGGGAGCCTGATGCGGGACTTGATCCCAGGACCCTGGGGTCATGACCCGAGCCAAAGGCAGACATTCACCCACTGAACCACCCAGGCATTCCTATTTTATTTTTTAATTTGACAGAGAGAGAAAGAGTGAGCACAAACAGGAGAGTGGCAGAGAGAGAGGGAGAAGCAGGCTCCCTACTGAGCAGGGAGCTCAATTTCAGGACCCTGGGGATCATGACCTGAGTTGAAAGCAGACACAACCAACTGAGCCACCCAGACACTCTAATTTGCCCTTTATTTTTGAGATGTATCTTTCTAGGTAAGGAATTCTGGTTAGATGTTACCCTGATTTAGAAATTTAAAAATATGATCCCATTATTCTCTAATTTCATTCCTGTTCATAAATGAGTTATCACTTTTTTAAATTGGAAAGCAGTTTTTGTTTCTACATGCCTTTAAGATTTTTTTCTTTATTTTTGGTTTTCAGAAGTATATATAAATGTTGTTTTCTTTGCATTTATTTTGTTTTGAGTTTGTTTTTTTTTTTTAAGATTTATTTATTTATTCATTCAGAGAGAGCGAGAGAGAGGCAGAGAGAGAAGCAGGCTCCATGCAGGAAGCCCGATGTGGGACTCGATCCCAGGTCTCCAGGATCACACCCTGGGCTGCAGGCGGTGCTAAACCACTGCGCCACCGGGGCTGCCCTTGTTTTGAGTTTGTAAAGCTTCTTAATGATGTTGCTTGATGTCTTTGTTCCTTTCTTGAAAATTTTCACCTATATTTTAAAATTATGGTTACTTCCTTCTTTTTTTTCTATATTTCTTTTGGGATTTCAGTTATATGTATAATATATCTTTTCATTGTGTCCCAAATGTTTTTTACACTTTGTGTTTTATATCTTTAAAAAAGCTATTTTCATTTAGGTATGTTTATTGACTTGTATTCCATCTCATTAATACTTCTTTCTAGAGTGTCTAAAATGATATATTGAGTTCTGAGTCTTAGTGACCTGGCACATCAGTTCCAAAATTTTAATTTATAATGTTATTTTTTTAAAAAAAGATGTATTTTTTCATGACAGACATACAGAGAGAGGCACAGACATAGGCAGAGGGAGAAGCAGGCTCTTCCCAGGGAGCTCAGTGTGGGACTCAATCCCAGGACCTTAGGATCACACCCTGAGCCAAAGGCAGATGCTCAACTGCTGAGCCATCCAGGCATTCCAATTTATAATTTTCTTACAGACTGCAGTTCTTAGGTGAAGTTTTCTGTCATTTAATTTTTTCACATATTAAATTTATTTTTATGTCTGTGTCTGATAATCCCAACATATGAACCATCTATGAGTCTATTTCTGTTTCTTATTTTATCTCTTGGCTTTTATGGTCCTCTCTCTTGGCATACTTAATAATTTTTGAGTACCTCACATATTTAATACAAAAATTATGGAGCTTCTGGGTAATATTATCTTTTTTTTTAGAATGTGTTTGTCTTCTCTTGGATATAGTACTTGGACACATCATCTTGATCCAAGGAAGGATTGAGAAATTTGAGTCTCAGTATTTCTTTTTTTTTTTTTAAATTTAGATTATTTATTTATTTATTTATTTATTTATTCATGAGAGACACACACAGAGAGAGAGGCAGAGACACAGGCAGAGGGAGAAGCAGGCTCTGTGCAGGGGGCCTGACGTGGGACTTGATCCCTGGTCTCCAGGATCAGGCCCTGGACTGAAGGTGGTGCTAAACCGCTGAGCCACCCAGGCTGCCCCTGAGTTTCAGTATTTCTTTTTTTTTTTTTTTTAATTTATGATAGTCACACACACACACACACACACACACACACACAGAGAGAGAGAGAGAGAGAGAGAGGCAGAGACATAGGCAGAGGGAGAAGCAGGCTCCATGCACCGAGAGCCCGACGTGGGATTTGATCCTGGGTCTCCAGGATCGCGCCCTGGGCCAAAGGCAGGCCAAACCACTGTGCCACCCAGGGATTCCCAAGTTTCAGTATTTCTAAGGGCCAGATTATTTCTAATTTGCCCTTATTCCTAAATTGTAGATTTTGGATTGTCTGACTGGAAAGCCTCTCTTTTTTACCAAGATCCTTTCTCTTTGGTAGGAACTTTCTTACCTCCTTGAGATCATGAGGCTACTTAAAAAATCAACTCTTGGCTTTTTGCCATCTTCATCTTAGAAATTTGCAAATGCCTTTGGGATCTAGGAACAGAGAGTTATGGATTCACTTCAATACTTTTTCTTTTCTTTGGGGTTTTATCCTTCTAAATCTTGGTTACCATTGTTGTTTTCCAAGGCCTTTAATGAGCTGGATTGTCCTGAGCTTTTGTTGTCTTCAGTATAATAGTTTGTCTGTAAAATGCTACTCTGCCATAGCCAAAGTCATTTTATTTTTAATTGGTTGGGTGACAACTTTTTTTTTTTTTTAAGATTTACTTACTTATTTGAGAGAGAGAGAGAGTGCACTAGGGGAAGGGGCAGACAGAGAGAAACTCAGGGAGATTCTGCACTGAGCACAAGCCCAATGGGGGGCTTGATTGCATGACATGAAATCATTTATTGACCCAAAATCAAAAGTGGGACACTTAACTGACCAGGCTACTCAGGTGCCCCAGGATAACAACTTATTAAATCATTCTTTTTTCTCTTTTTATTTTCCTCTTTTCCTTTATCCATTAATTCTATATACATTGAATATATATTTTGTCTCAGATATTGTGCTAAGTTTTGGAGTATATAAGACGTGGTTCATTTCCCTAAGAAACTACTGGAACACTGCATTTTGTTTATTTATTTACTTGTTTGTTGTCTTTCTCTAGAACATAAAACTCATGAAAACAGAGTTGTTAGTTTTTTATTGCTGGCACATAGCATACACTTGATTAATATTTTGAGAAGTGATTGCTTGATATGTGAAAATACGAAGTTTGTATTTATGCCATCTTGAAGAGTGAGAAATTAAATGGCATGTAGAAAGGATAATATTTGGCATATATGCTTTTGGCCATTTCACTTTTTTTTTTAATTTCACCTCTTTGAAAACAATCTTTAAGAAGTGTAATAACATGATTACTTAGTTGACATGAGAAATAAATTCTCCCATTTTATAGGTAAGATACTTGACATATAGATGCTAAACAATTTGCTTGATTTAGTAACTGAGCTAGAATACAATCTCGGGTTGTTTCAAGTCACATCTAGACAACATGCATAAAGAGAATTTCTCTAGAGATTCTTATGACTAAAATAGTGTAACTTTGAGCTCTCTCTCCTTCTGACTCCTCAACTATTCTATTTTATAATTTTTAGCCTCTAAGATTAACCCATAGTATAAATTTTAAAATAGATTTTTAAAGTATTATTTTACATATAAACTAAAAGTATCTAAAGTGAGAATTTAAAGAATATAAAAGTAATACTTTAAATAAATTTAAAAATATTTATTTTAAATATAATGATGAATTTGATTATATGTGTCTATAATAAGAATGTAAGAGATATAAAAGTTATATATATACACATATATATACATATATACATATATATACTAACAGAGACATAGGCAGAGAGAGAAGTGGGCTCCCTGTGGGGAGCCTCATATGGGACTCATCCCAGGACCCCGAGATCATGCCCTGAGCCAAAAGCAGACACTCAACCACTAAGCCACCCAGGTGTGCCTGGAGGGAACATTTTGAACTTGAAATGCATATTCAATGCTAAATTCTGAAAGTACTTTTGATGAAGACAAACTGTGATTATTGTAATCCATCTGCTGGGAGTTAATCTATTGGTGTGTGGCTGTCACACTCTGGAATCATCAGAGTTCTTCCTGTCTTTTGTGATTTCCCTTGTAATTGAGTACACTTTACTACAAGGTTTTTTAAAAAAGATTTATTCATTTATGAGAGAGGTAGAGTTAGAGGGAGAGAGAGAGAAAGAGAGAGAGAATGTGTACATGGCAGGGAGGGGCAGAAGGAGAGGGAGAGAGAAACTGAAACAATTGAACAGAGTTCCCCTGTGGGGCTGGATCTCACAACCCTGAGGTCATGACCTGAACCAAAACCAAGAATGGAAGGCTTAACCGTGCTACTTAGGTGCCCCACTACAAAGTATTTTTAAAAGGAAAACAAGAGATTTTTAAATTCCATATATCCTCTTTAATTTCATTTGCAGAAAATAGAGAACAAAGACATGCACAAGGGAATACTGCTTAAAAATATAGTCTAATTACTTACACATGCAAATTTAACACATTGCCAAGATCAAGGTACTTTATTTGGGTCTCTGTTTAAAGATGCAGTTTTGAAAATCTTCTATTGGGCTTACACATTCAAAAGAATTGACCAGCTTTATACAGGAATAGTAGTATCATAAAACACATACAATTTCTTTCATATGTCTTCAAAGAATTTTAAGTGTTTTAGTAACCCTAGTATAATATTTATTAAAACAGGTGATAAAGATTGTATTGACATTAATTTCACAAACAGTAAACTGCAGTTAGATTTGTTTATATGGAATTTATTATAAGCTGGAAATACCAGTTAATCAGATATTCCCTTTACTAGAGTTGTCATACAAACTATCACCTCATGTCTTCCTGTCTAGGACCAAATAGAGCTGGAGTAAAATCCACTTCTTTCCTCTCCATTCATTCCCCTTCTTTTAAAAAAACAAAACATTTTCTAAGTTTTTAAGGCTAATTTGTCTTTGTTTCTTTGTTTTCAATTCTCCTTGCATTTCCTTTTTATTGAGGCCTCTATGGGACTTTTGCATATGTGGGATGCTTGTGAGAACTCTGACTATAGGCACAAGATATAATGTCTTAGCTTGTGTTATGGTAAACTGCAATGAATGGTTTTACAGTAAAAAAAAATCATATCTTAAATAATGTAGTGTGCATATGGAATTGGTGTATCATAATTTTGTATTCATAATGCATGTGTGTTTTCACATATTGATAGAGATATACCTTACATTTTTTTTTTTGGTGGAGAAATGTGGATCTAATTATAGGTGGACTTTTTAATGGTAATTTACACATAGACTTGAAATCTTTGCACCACTATGGGATATTTTTCTATGAAATCACCACTCTATGCATTTATCTTCTTATCTTTGCTGCATTTTTTATTAGAAACATCTTAAGACTTTTCTTCTCCTTCTCCTTCTTTGTTTCTAGTCCTTCCAGGCTTCAACAACCATTCAGATCTAATGTGACTTCATGGTTAGTTCTCGTCTTTAATTGTGTGGTTCATCTTTCTGTGATAAGCTGGATACTCTGGCACTGTAAAAGTCCTGGAGTCAGCATTACAGCAGAGTGGCAAGGAGTTGGAATAGGGAGGGGTATGAAAAGATGAAGCTAGGCACTGAATTCTCTTTAAAGCCACAGCATTTCTGTTTCTACCAAGAGGGCAATTGTGCCGTATCACATACCATTTTTCATAGGAGTGTTAACCATCTGGTTCCTCTTGTTTTTCCCTTCTTGCTCCTTCACATCTGTTGCTTCTTCATTGTTCTATAAAGCTTACATTCCATATTTGATGTTCATTTCCATAAAAATTCCATATGCATGAGAGTGCCTAGCTTTTACCTGTAGGTTTAAGATAATTACAGTGAAACAGCAGCCAAGGTCATGAGAAAGATCATATCCAGATTAGGAGGCTCTCTGCCATGGAAATCCCTGGCAAGGAATAGCTGCTGGTTATGTTTTGCCTGTCCAGACAATCATTCGAAAGGAGCACCAGAGTTAGCAGTCTGACACATCCTTCCTGGTTGGGTCACCACATTAAATGTGCTTAGCTATTTGTAAAGCTATCTGGAGAGAAAGAGCATGTTAAATTGGAAACAGATGGACAGAATGACACACATAGCCCTGGAATTCACAGTGCAGTGCAGCAGAGTTCAATCAGGTGCTTGACATCCTGACAATCTTGTCTCTGTAGGAAAAGAAAGGAAAACACCTGGAGATCCTGGGTTTGGTGGTGGTAAGTTCACATTTTGGGGCCATTTGCTTTCTGATTTGCTTCAATTGGTTTCCCTCTGTTTTCCTCCAAATAGATCTTTCCATATGCATTTTTCCCCTTTCATCATCTTCACTATTATCTCTTGCATCCATCCTGTCATCCACCCCCCTCCAGAACCAATTTATGTTAGAATCAAAACTAGGTAGAGCTCAGAAGAGATGTGAGAATTCTCACCATCCTTTCTCCTGAATGCTGGAATTTCTTCATGTTCTCTGTGATTACTCAGCTTACTCACTGCTTCTATACTTAAAATAGAGCATTCCAGTTTTAATTTATAAAAGACACAAAATCATACTGTTTGGCTCTAATGCCAATAAAGAGGCAATCCAACATGTAAAAATCAGCAAATTTGATTTCTGTGAACACTGTCTTAAAGTGTATATAATGTCTGAGCAACTATACAAACCTACAAAGCAAATTGTACCAAATAACTTATTTAGAAATTAGCAGTCTCCTCTAACTTTACTGTTGGCTCTAGCTAGATTAAAAGCATTAATACAAGCAAATGTAAATGCATATGGACATTCTTGTCAGGTAGGAGGCAGTGTGGCATTTTAACAATAATCATCAACTGGAAGTCAGGAGGCCTGGTGTTTCATCTTGGCTTTGCTATTGCTCTTTTAATTTCATTTTAAAAATAAGATGGGAGTTTTACATTAGATGGTCTTTAAAATCCTGCCTAGATTCAGGAGAACACAGTGGCCTCAAATGAAGTAAGTATGTCTGGTGTGTTAACGAGGGAAGGAGGAGCTATGTGAACATTTGGTTTTGGTCTGCATTGTGGAGGTCATTGCAAAGGTTGTTAACCTGTAGGAGTGGGTGTCATAAAGAGGCAGGATATTGGAAAATGTTAGAATGAAAAACAATAGAGACTGTCCTGTATTGTTGCAAAAGATAATACAAGCTTGAAGAAGATAATGATAAAATTTTCAGGGGCAAATTAAAATTAGATCCTGAGGTGTGTAAAGAGAAAGTAAGCAACAACATAGAGACAATTTTAAGATTATTTGTTCTAGTTCTGTTAAGAATGCTATTGGTATTTTGATAGGGATTGAATTAAATCTATAGGTTGCTTTGGGTAGTGTGCACATTTCAACAATATTTGTTCTTCTAATCCATGAGCATGGAATATCTTTCCATTTGTTTCATCCTCAATTTCTTTTATCAGTGTTATAGTTTTCAGAATACAGGTCTTTCACCTCCTTGGTTAAGTTTATTCCTAGGTATTTTGTTACTTTTTGTGCAATTGTAAATGGGACTGCTTCCTTAATTTGTCTTTCTGTTGCTTCATTATTAATGTATAGAAATGCAACAGATTTGTGTTGTTGATTTTGTATCCTGCAATCTTACTAAATTTATTTATCAGTTCTAATAGTTTTTTAGTGGAGTCTTTAGGGTTTCCATGTAGAGTATCATGTCATCTGCAAATAGTGAAAGTTTTACTTCTTCCTTACCCATTTGGATGCCTTTTATTTGAGAAAAATAATCTTTTAGAAAATCAGAGCAAGAGAGCAATTGCTTATTATTTGTTCAAAGCACATGTCATTGAATAACAGTGTATCCTTCTAAATTGGGGTTGTTCAATGTTGCGACTGTTGACATTTTGAGCTGAATAATTCTTTGTTGTGGGGAGGAGGTCATGTGAGTATAGAATGTTTAGCAACATCACTGAGCTCAACCCACTAGACACCAGAAACTCCCTGACCCAAGTTATGATAATCAAAAATGTCTCCAGACATTGCCAATATTGTCCCAGTTGAGAAACACTGCTGTTAATTAATAAATATTTTATGAGAGGACATATAGCTTATAGCTTAGTGATTAAGAGTGTGGGCTCAGGAAACTGAGTTCTAGGACAAGATTTGAATCCAATTTTGTTGTTTTCACTGTAGGCCTTGAGTAAATTACTTAACCTTTCTACATCTCACTTTCTTCATTTCTAAAGTGGGACTAATAAGAGTACTCACTTCTAGGCCTGGATCATAAATCCTTCCACATGTGGTTTTTAAATGACATTTGTTTCTTCTTGTGGGCTAGAAAGTCATAACAATTATCAGTGACCAGAGCAATTTTGGAAATCTTGTGTTAAAAATGGTAGTGCTAATGTCAGCCTGAGTCCTTGAATGATTGTGTGGAGCAAAGCTTCCTATCCTGGTTGCAACCTACAAGACTCGCCTGGGCTATTCAGTGGAAGAGAAATAAACTTCTATTGTAGTTGAACTATTGCATATTGGGCTTATATGTTACACAATTTTTGGCTACCAAACAAATACAGGTGAATAGGTTTCTGTGAGGAGAGACTATTTGAGCTGAAATCTGGGACAGAAGAAAATTAAACAGCCACAGATGCTTTGAGGAGATTGTTTCTAGGGGGAAAAACAACAAGTGCAAGGAGGTTTCCTTGATAAATGACTAACATTAGAGCCCCTACAATATAGAGTCCACACTGGTAGACAAGTTACAGGCATACAGGTAGATGGCATTAAGACAAAACGAAAATATGGCCTCTGGATCTGTCTGATTTATAAAGAACTCTATGACAATTGAAAGGACTCTTTTCTCTTTTCCCAGAGAAATATTCGGCTCTTTTCTGCCTAATTTTTTTTTTTTTTTAGATTTTATTTATTTATTTATTAGGGAGGAGAATAAGAGGGAGAGGGACAAACAGCCTGCATTGAGCGTGGAGCCTGACATCTCAGTCTCACAATTCTGAGATCATGACCTGAGCCCAAATCAAGAGTCAGAGGCTTAATCAACTGAGCCACTCAGGTGCCCCCTACCTAAACCTTTTGGGCAAAGACAGTCTCTGAAATCATTGAACATAGGTTAATGAGGGTCTTTCCTGCTTCATCCAACATAGATTAAAAGATAATTTATTTTGCAAGTTTTCTGGTAATATGACCGATGAAATATGCTCTGGAGAGTCCTTAAGTGTCCTGACAGTGAGAAGTTGTTTAAACTTCTTGGACCCTCACTTGGTACTAAGTGTCTGTGAGTATGAACTTTACGTTTTTCTGTTATGTTTCTCCTGTATCTATCTATTTTCATATTATCTTGAGGTCTTAAAAAGAAAAATAATTCTTGAAGTGTTAGTAATTCTTTTTGTTAAGAAAACTAATTTTTACTCAGTACTGTTCTTTGCACACCCCACCATGGCTGTTTATGTAAAAGGGAGGTTGCTTGTGGGAGACAACCCATATTCTTTTATTCTTTTATTCTTTTAACAAAAGTCATATAGATATTCTGTAATACTTTTAATGTCATTTAATGCTGTATGTAGATTAAGTAAAATTGAAACAAGCTGTGAAGAAACAGCATTACTATTGGCTGGCTTGTAAAATTCACTTATAAACCTTTTAAATTCCATTTGACTCAACATGAACCCTGTGGTGCTTCCACTTTAGAAGGCAAGATTCATTTTCTCACTGCTGTGTAAATCAACAGGATCATAGCAAATTGATCTATGAACTAGGTTGGAGGGCTTAAAGGTCTGAAAAGGAAAATGAAAAAAGTTTAGTATCTAACATATTGCAATGTGATTCTCAGTGACTTAGTCTCATGAGGAACTTAGAATTGAAGTTGTGGGGCAGCCTGGGTGGCTCAGCGGTTTAGCGTTGCCTTCAGCCCAGGAACTGATCCTGGAGACCCAGGATCAAGTCCCACATCGGGCTCCCTGTGTGGAGCCTGCTTGCGTCTCTGCCTCTCTCTCTCTCTCTCTCTCTCTCTCTCTCTCTCCCTCTCTTTCTCTCTCTGTCTCTCATGAATAAATAAATAAAATCTTAAAAAAAAAAAGAATTGAAGTTGTACTTCTTTTTAGGAGACAAGTTTATTTCATCTTTGAGTAATTAAAGTTATTCCTGAACTTCCTTCTTAGAAAATGGCACCATTTTCCATCTAATCACTCATGATAAAATCCAGGACTTCTTAATTACTTTCCATCCCTTGCTTTTTTTTTTTTTCTAGTTCTTCATTTTAGTCTTATAGAGCCTACTTCTAAGATCTATCTTAAATTCGTCTGCTCACTTCTAACTCTATTATTGATCAGCCATCACCTTTTAATTGGCCTACAATAATGGGTGTCCCTTATTTCTATTATGCTTTCTCTATAATTCATTCAGGAGCCAGAATGATCTGTTAAAAATCACCAAATACCATAGCTAATGAGACCCAAATCTCTTGCCCAGACTGATAAAATATCACATGTACTGGCCCTTGCCTATTCTTTCTACTTTATTTTATACTATTCTTCCCTTGTTCCTTTCTCTCCAACCACAATGAATCATAATGAACAGACCATATATATTCCCACTTTAGGCCCTCGTACTGACTGCCCTTTTGTGTGGAATGTTCTTGTCTGTAGTCTTTGTGTGGTTACCTCTTTTTGTTCACTGCTATATTCATAGTTGTGTTGTTGGTGACACATGGTCATATACCTAAGACTTTGGGAGAGTATGATTTTTCCTTTTGAATTTCATTACATGATACTGAAGAGCTATTGATTCCTTAAAGAAGAGTCAGGAAATCATTTCCTTTTAAAATGGTTCTATCCATAGATTGCATTTTCAGTTTCTATATTCTCTGCCTATTTTTCATGACATATTCTAAAGAAGCACAGATCCTTCAGATGGGAGTATGTTATAAGGGCAAATCAACCCAAAGTGATCATAATGGTCTCATTTCCTGCTTTCCATATCTCTCTCTCATGGGTATAGAATTCTTAGTAAGTAGGATTGAAGATGAATATTTGATAGAGGATTGGATCACAGGATGTTTTTCACTCACTAAATCTTTCACATTTTCTAATTTGAGAGTTTCCAGAAATCAAACTATATCCCAGTTCATACTTCTTGTCCACAAGCACTTTCTAAACCAGCTTAACCTGTCATTCTAACTTATCTCTATATTTTAAAATTTATTTGTTGCTGCAGAACATTTGCTTCTGTGGTTCACAATGAGTCTGTATTTTGTTTTTGTGTAGTGTTAAAAATGTCAGGTGAAATGTATCAATCTGATGATGTTGCTAGGATATCTGAAAGTTCAAAACTGACTTTTTTCAAGTAAGTTCTAAAATTAATCAGAAAGAAAGCAGCTTAAAACACTTCCTAAAGTGATGCAAGATATAGTGAAGATATGAATAAAATAAACTGAACCTCTTCCTCAGACTTTGAGCTAACCTATTATATCCCCCTCTATGTTTCAGATAGGAAGCAAACATGCTTTCAGCACCTTTTCACACTAAGCTTCCAATCAGTGGCTGGCCCTTGGTGGGTATTGGAATGAAGGCTTTCTGGGTTTTGATTCTGATGATTCATCTAAAGTATATGAAATATTTATAAAAAGTGTCTGATGTAGACATTCAGCTTAATGATATATTTTGGAAAACTAGATTTTAAACCCTGTTTAGGTTATTGATCATGCCTAAGCTCTTATATAAATTCCAGAAGAACTTCTGAGATCAAAGGAGAAAGACCCAGCTCTTTCTGTAATAGTAGTATAGGTTTGTTCCCTAGCATTACTGTTTTGGGGCTTATAAATGGCTCCATTTTTTCATAAAGTAACTTGCATGGTGATGTGCAATGTTAAATATATTTTTTAATTGCAATAGCCATATATAAATGGAAAACTTTGAGTATAACATTTCAAACTTGACAATTCACAGAAATGCTTATTTGAAAAGATAGCAAAATCATTCTTGTAAATTATTTCAGAATGAACTGACCTTTAAAAAGTCTGGGAAAGCTCAGTTTTCTCATGTCTGTGGTCTATGCAAAGCTGCCTGTTATATTTTGCTCCTGGAACATAGATGAGATGATAGTATATTTTACTCATATAAATAAACAAACCTAAGAACTCAAGAATTTATAAAGGCTATGTAAATTCTGAGATATGGAGAAGTGAAGACAGTTAAATGTGGATGTGTTGATGTTCTTTAGCTAAATTGTCATCTCATTTAAATGGGTCCCTTTGTTTTTTTGTTCTGGTTATTAAGGTGATGGTTCAATTCTACTGGGCTCTAAACACAAGGTAGGAAAAAGGCAACTAAAGAAAAAGAAATAAGTTGATTCACTTAAGCAAAAGAAAAAAAATAGCTACTATTCCAACTGGGGCTTTGCCCATTTCTAAAGCTTCTGAGCCATAGTATCAATTGCTGTCAACACTATTTATGTGGAAAATTGCACTGACATAGTGTAATTGGTTCTATGATATAATTGTAACACCATGAAGCAAAATAGTCATCCAGAGCACTCAATACCATAATTAGTGAGAAGTCCAGACATAATGTAAAACCCAGGAAGGATACTTAAAAACTCATAGGAAGGGATTTTGGAAATGAGACAGGATGTCAGAGAAGGACATTTTTGGTATTTTTATGTTTACCATGATGATCTACTTCTAGTAAAATTTTTTAATTGGTTAAAAAGAAGCAAAGAATGATTTTGGAACTCTGCTTTTTTTTCCCACCACTTTACCACTTTGGGATTAGAAAAGTCTGATTCCTCTAATATTTAGTGGATAGTAACCTAGAGCATCTGGACCTGGAACTGGTGCCTTAAAATGAACACACTTGTGGACTGCTGCTCCCATAGTAGTCAGAACCATGTCTATTTATCTGATGAAAAATTTTAAGATTTTATATATTTATTTGAGAGAGTGAGAGACAGAGAGACAGAAATGGCAAGAGAAAGCACTAGCTGGGAGGAGAGGGAAAAAAGCAGGCTCCCCACTGAGCAGGGATCCCAGTGTGAGGCTCAATCGGAGAACTCTGAGATATGGCCTGAGCCACCCAGGCACCCCTTTGATGAAAGATTTTATTTCTTCTCTTTTCAGATAAGATTAAGATAATTAAAACCCCACAGACAAGCTTCTTTATTCTTAAATCTGTATAGCCAATGGCTGCATATTCACTAGAGTGATTATTTTTTTCACATTTTTTTTATTATAGTGATGATTTATTCCTGACAAATAGAAACTCAGCTTCAAATTTTGTCATCTCCTTCTTTACATCATCTTACATTCAGTATCTCAGTTCTTGACTCATTCTTTTTATAACTTTATATGGTGTGTTTCTAAATTTCTGCTGCTATAGGGTGGTGATAAGTATGTAATTAAAATGATATTATTTCCTAGTGAGAGAAATAAAATCTGCCCATTTGTAATGCCTAAGTGATTATGTACAGCAAGTCTGTCAAATATACATAAGATGTAAGATTTAAATAGATAGGCATACTCATAAATGTATATACATATTCTTCAATAAATATATACATTATGTATATGTGTATTTTTATATTATATTTTATAATCCTTTCTACTTGGCATATTCCTTTGTACTAAGTAATGAAAGGAAAAACTAAGGGGATTATAGTAACAGACAAAAATAAGCATGGGTATTGATATTAGTTTACCTATAAAATAAGTTGTTTGAAATATGGAATTTATTGGTGAAGTTTTTTTGGCTAATGTCTATGAGGTAATATCTTTATTTGAATTTTAAAAATAAATCCTTAAGGAATCTGCTTTGGGGTATACATTTGTTTTTAGTTGAAGTATATTGCCTATCACTGAAGGTAAGATGAAATATTAAATATGAGCAGTTATAAAGATTATGACTCCTGTCATGTGCTTAAGCTAGCACAATGGAGGGGAGATGGAATCTTCCATTTAATATAATCTGGAACTGAAATAGTTGCATCAAGGCATAATACCCTACATCACAATTTCAGAAACCCAAATCTCAATCCAGTTTCTATCACTGAAGAGGCCAGTCTATCTGCTGCCTCTTACTTTCTTTCCTTTAAGATATTTATCCTGTGCGATTTCACTGCTCTAATACAGGCTGTCTGGCCAGCGAAGGTTATTATCCTGAAGTTAATCTAAACAGCTAAACTCTTATTTTTCTTTCTGTCACAGGACATTTAAAGTACCCCTTCTTCAAAATACCCCAACAAATTCTGCTGCTGTCCAACCCTCTTCCTTTTCTAAATGCTTGAAAACTAAATCCCAGCCACTTGGAAACTGCATAATCCTACAACATTCTTAAATAATCAATTCTTTCCTCAAAATAAGAAAGGCTTTATTTTAACCAATTCTTGCATTCCTGTTCCTTTTGTAGAGATTTACTATTCAAAGAAATTAATAAGCAAATGTGGGGAAGGGACTCATGTTTGCTGAAAGTTTACTGTATGTTAGGCCCTTTGCATGCTATTCCAGTTAATTGTTTCAATGGTCCTATAAGATGAAACTCAGAAAATGCAAGTGGTAATGCAAGTAGCCTGTGAATAGTCGAGCTGATTTTCCAGCTTGATAGATTTGCTTGTCTCTGAAATCCATGCTTTGATGGCAGAAAGCCTGGAGTTTGAGAGAAAAGAACCATTGATGCTTAAAAACATATATTTCATAGATTTGAGAAAGAGGAATCCTAATTTTGAGTTGATATTTATAGTAAGAAAAATGACTTAAAAATTGATGTGCACCAGGCAGCCCGGGTGGCTCAGTGGTTTAGTGCCACCTTCAGTCCAGGGCGTGATCCTGGAGACCCAGGATCGAGTCCCATGTCAGGCTCCCTGCATGGAGCCTGCTTCTCCCTCTGCCTGTGTCTCTGCCTCTCTCTCTCTCTCTGTGTGTGTGTGTGTGTGTCTCATGAATAAATAAATAAAATCTTTAAAAAAATTGATGTGCATCTTTTTTCTTCAAACATACAGACCCAGTGTCTCAACCTTTTTGTTTTCTATGATCACTCCTGGAAGGAGACATTAAAACTTTTTTCTTCAGATTGCTCCTCTTCTTATGGAATTATCATATATATTTATATGTGCTGTGACCCTTTGGAGCGTCACAAAGCATTGTAACAGAATATTTGCCTCCTTGGGGAAATATTGCCTCCATCGAGGCTGCATAACATAGGCTATTGTAGTATCTTGCCCCTAACTCCTACCCCATTACTAATATTTAGAGAGTCTTTAGAGGCAGAGTGGAGCAAGCACAGCTTTGGACTTGAGCAGATCTGCCTGGATTCTGGTTGTCTTACTGGTTCTATCACTTATTAGAATAAGGGCAAGTGACATAACCTCTCTGAGCCCCATTTTGCTCTTCAGGAAAATGGAATTATAATTCCTACCTCATATAGTTGTTGTGAGAGTTCTCTCTAAGCTGTTTAGCAAGAGACAACAGAATTCTCAGTGTTAGCTCCTTTACTCCCTTCCAGGAGGAAGTATCGCTAGAGTTAAGTACATTTTCCGCGAATAATGCCTTGAGCATCAGAGTAGAATTTGGGAAGCATGAGTTCTGGTGAAAACTCTGACTGACCTATAGATATGTAGAGATTTTGTTTTCTGTAAAATGAGAGTGCTCATTTCTTGTTGCATTTCAGGCTTTTCAATATGTGACTTTGTAATGTATGAGGCCCTCCCAAGGACATAAAAGAACTAATTACACTTTGAATGTTTATTGGCACTTTTGATCTCAGTGCCGAAAATTTTGCAAGGTTGTTTTCCCCCTCACATTTTTCAGGACCTAAATATTGAGAGTTAAAGAACTACATCGAATTGTGGTTGGTACCAGTTAGCCTAAACAGAAGACATTTTCTTTGGACTAAAAACTGTATTCCCTGGTGATTTCCTAAAGATCATTTTTCTGGATATGTAGATGAAAGAAACTTACCTGTGTTTCTCATTTTACTTTATTTCTAGCTATCACCAAGTGGAAAGATAGATGGTATTAGATAATTACTGTTTAATGTGAGGAATAAAACCAATTAGCAAGTAAACAGTTTCCTTGCTGTGTACAAAAGTGTTAACACCTATTAGGATTCAGAGCACAGCAGAATGAGGCAAAACTTGGAGAAGCAAGCAACCTACTGATTAGAAGTAATTATGCCTCCCAGGGAAAACCAGAGGGCTTGCGTAGATTATATAGTAAGGGAAAAACGTAGAGAAAGTTAAAGCTCCTCTTGAATTATAGGCAGTTTATTTTATGTGTTTATTTGTCTATTTATTTGGGATTATTTCAGAAAAACAAAAAGATATAAAGAATACTCCAATGAACAGCTATGAATCCCCAACTGACTTATCCAAAGAAAACATTACAAACCCTGCCGAGATCCCTCATGTGCCTTTTCCTAGTTGCAATCCTCTCCTTTCCTGTAGACGTATATGCTCTCCTGAATTTGACATTTATCATTTCCATATATTTCTCTCTTCTTTTTGCATATGCACATCTCTCTCAATAATAAGTAGAGTTGTTTTGCATGTTTTACAATGTAAAGCATTTTGCATGCTTTATATTGAGATAGATAACACATTATGTATATTTTCCACCAAATGTTTTATTTATGAGATTAAGCTTATTTTTGAATATCCTAAGTAATTAAGTGGTTTTTACATAATTATACACTCTTTTACATTATGCTATTATTACTTTTATCAAATAGTCAATCTGATTCACATTTAGTCGCATATTTGTGAGTCACTTTCAAGGTGATTGGCTTATGAATATCTTTTGAAATAATTCATACTAAATATCCAACTGTTCATTTATTTAATAGTAAAATTATATTTAAATGACTCCCTAGTCAAGAAAAGTGCTAGGTATTAAAAATTCACTGGTGAACAAAATAGACTTTGTCTCTCTCTTAAGGATCTTACAGTCTAATGGGAAGACAGATCTTAAATTCCACAAATCATTATATGATTCTTCAACAAAATCTATTGATTGCCTTATATGAATTAAAACAGTGAATCAAACAAATGAAAATGTCTGACCTTGCAGAACTCATATTCTAACTGGGTGGTTGTGGGAGGGCAGGGCAGACACAGTAAATAAGAAAGAAAAATATAAAGTATTTTAAGTACTTTATATTTTAAGTAATAAAGATGGTTAAAGATGATATGCTATGGGGTTAAAATAAAGGAGGAGAGGGACTAGGTAGTAAGAGAGGATTGCAGTTTTAAATATACTAACCATAGAAATCATCTCTGAGGAGGTGGTGTTTGAGTAAATACATGAAGAAGGGGCGGGGTGGTGAGACAGAACTTTGTGGAATATGTGAATAGCGCCTTCAGCAGAACAGCAAGTACAAGGGATCCAAGTTCAAAATAACAGTGGTGAGCATCATTTCTCAAGGACAGCAGTGGACTGGAGTAATACAAACAAAGGGAAGAGCTGTAGGAATTGAGATCAGAGCAGGAGGGAGGGAGGTGATGTAAGGCTTGATTGATTGGCCATTGTAAGTGCTTTGGCTTTTACTTGGAAAGAGGTATAAAACCATAGGTGGGTTTTAGTAGAAAGATGGCATGACCTAACTTCTGTTTAAATATGATTACTTTATAGGCTACATTGAAAATAGAATGAATTGGGTATAGGAGCAAAAGCAGGAAGGCCAGTCAGGAGGCCTGTGTAGTAATCCTGGTGAGGGATCATGGTGGCTTGGGCTAGGGTTGCATCAGTGAGGGTGGTGAGAAGTAGCTGTATTGTGGATCTATTCTGAAGGTAGATACTGTATGATTGCTAGTGGGCTGATGTGGGGCAAGAGAGAAAGAGAAGAGTTGAGAATGACCACAAACTTTTTGACATGAGTAACTAGAAAGATGGTTTTGCCATTTCTTGAGATGCAGAACTTGGTTTGGGACATTAAGGTTGAAATGCTTAGTCCATCATCTAGGATGAGATACAGAGTAGGCAGCTAGATATAAAAGACAGGTTATAAACATTTAGCTTATATTAATTTGTTAGGGCTGCTATAACAAAATACCACAGAGTGGCTGACTTAATTAAGATTTATTGTCATACAGTTCTGGAAGTTGGAAATCTGAGACTTAGCTGTCAGTGGGTTGGTTTCTTCTGAGGTATCTCTCCTTGTAGAGGACCATTTTCTTACTGAGTCTAAACATGATCTTTCTTCTGTGTCTGATCGTCTCCTAATCTCCTCTTAAAAGAACATTAGTCATTTTGTATTAGGGGCCACTCTAATGACTCAGTTTTAACTTAATTATCTCTTTAAAGACCTCATCTCCAAATATAGTCACAATCTGGGGTGATAGGGGTTAGGACTTCAACATAGAGATTTGAGGAGGATACAATTCAGTCCATAACATAGCTCATAGCTGCTAATAAGAGCTATGTGACTGACAGAGATTTTCAAGGAAATGCATTTAAGGAAAAAGTTCTAGGAACTAAACCCTAGGATATACCGTCATTCAGAAGTCAGGTAGAAGTGGAAGAACAAGCTAAGAATATTGAAAAGGAACAATGAGTAAGGTAAGAGGAAAGTCAGCAGAGCTAAGGGTGGTGTTTAGGAAACCAAGTAAAGATGGGGAGGAGTTTTTACTTTTCAAGGTAGAGAGAGTAGCTATTTGTGTCAAGTGCTTCAGGTAAGTCAAGTAGATGAATATTGAGAGTAGACCATTGGATTTAGTAACAAGAAGCTTTGGACAGACCTTGAAAGGAGCAGTTTTGGTGGAGTAGGTGAAATCCTGATGACTTTTAGATTTCTGACAATAGCAGTTAGGTGTGTAGAGTTACCACTGCAAAGAAAAGTAATATCGAAAGAAGGACAGCTTAGTGGGAATGGCCATGAATTTAGTTTTAGATATAATTTTTCTTTGAGATTTTGTCAGATATTTAAGTGATTAGACATATTTTACCTATCAGGGATCCTTGAAATTAAAAAAAATAGTTGGCAGGCCTCTATTAAGCCTGCTTTAAAAAAAAAAATCTAGAGCATGAAAGGTAAGCATCTTCAGTGTCTAGAAACTGCTTGAGGGGATGAGATCAGGGGCCTCAAATCATACTCCACAAGCAACTGTCTCCAAGTAAGTTAATTCTTACAAGTAAGACTGTTCTTTCCCATGAAAAGTTTATAGTGAGAAAAGTAAGCAAAAAACAAAGCTATAGTAATGTTTAGATGTAAAAGAAGACACACTTTTGACATAATTTCCTTTTTTTAATAAATTTATTTTTTATTGGTGTTCAATTTGCCAACATATAGAAAACATCCAGTGCTCATCCCATCAAGTGCCCACCTCAGTGCCTGTCACCCAGTCACCCCCACCACCCCACCCACCTCCCCTTCCACCACCCATAGTTCATTTCCCAGAGCTGGAGTCTTTCATGTTCTGTCTCCTTTTCTGATATTTCCCACTCATTTTTTTCTCCTTTCCCCTTTATTCCCTTTCACTATTTTTTATATTCCCCAAATGAATGAGACCATATAATGTATGTCCTCCGATTGACTTACTTCACTCAGCATAATACCCTCCAGTTCCATCCACGTCGAAGCAAATGGTGGGTATTTGTTGTTTCTAATGGCTGAGGAATATTCCATTGTATACACAGACCACATCTTCTTTATCCATTCATCTTTCGATGGACACCGAGGCTCCTTCCACAGTTTGGCTATTGTGGACATTGCTGCTTTAAACATCAGGGTGCAGGTGTCCCGGCGTTTCATTGCATCTTTATCTTTAGGGTAAATCCCCAGCAGTGCAATTGCTGGGTCTAGGGCAGATCTATTTTTAACTCTTTGAGGAACCTCCACACAGTTTTCCAGAGTGGCTGCACCAGTTCACATTCCCACCAACAGTGCAAGAGGGTTCCCCTTTCTCCACATCCTCTCCAACATTTGTGGTTTCCTGCCTTGTTAATTTTCCCCATTCTCACTGGTGTGAGGTGGTATCTCATTGTGGTTTTGATTTGTATTTCCCTGATGGCAAGTGATGCAGAGCATTTCCTCATGTGCTTGTTGGCCATGTCTATGTCTTCCTCTGTGAGATTTCTCTTCATGTCTTTTGCCCATTTCATGATTGGATTGTTTGTTTCTTTGGTGTTGAGTTTAATAAGTTCTTTATAGATCTTGGAAACTAGCCCTTTATCTGATAGGTCATTTGCAAATATCTTCTCCCATTCTGTAGGTTGTCTTTGAGTTTTGTTGACAGTATCCTTTGCTGTGCAAAAGCTTCTTATCTTGATGAAGTCCCAATAGTTCATTTTTGCTTTTGTTTCTCTTGCCTTCATGGATGAATCTTGCAAGAAGTTGCTGTGGCCGAGTTCAAAAAGGGTGTTGCCTGTGTTCTCCTCTAGGATTTTGATGGAATCTTGTCTCACATTTAGATCTTTCATCCATTTTGAGTTTATCTTTGTGTATGGTGCAAGAGAGTGGTCTAGTTTCATTCTTCTGCATGTGGATGTCCAATTTTCCCAGCACCATTTATTGAAGAGACTGTCTTTTTTCCAGCTGGTAGTTTTTCCTCCTTTATTGAATATTAGTTGACCATAAAGTTGAGGGTCCACTTCTGGATTCTGTATTCTGTTCCATTGATCTATGTGTCTGTTTTTGTGCCAGTACCACACTGTCTTGATGACCACAGCTTTGTAGTACAACCTGAAATCTGGCATTGTGATGCCCCCAGCTATGGTTTTCTTTTTTAAAATTCCCCTAGCTGTTCGGGATCTTTTCTGATTCCACACAAATCTTAAAATAATTTGTTCTAACTCTGAAGAAAGTCCATGGTATTTTGATAGGGATTGCATTAAACGTGTAAATTGCCCTGGGTAACATTGACATTTTCACAATATTAATTCTGCCAATCCATGAGCATGGAATATTTTTCGATCTCTTTGTGTCTTCCTCAATTTCTTTCAGAAGTGTTCTGTAGTTTTTAGGGTATAGATCCTTTACCTCTTTGGTTAGGTTTATTCCTAGGTATCTTATGCTTTTGGGTACAATTGTAAATGGGATTGAGTCCTTAATTTCTCTTTCTTCAGTCTCATTGTTAGTGTATGAAATGCCACTGTCTTCTGGGCATTGATTTTGTATCCTGCCACTCTGTTGAATTGCTGTATGAGTTCTAGCAATCTTGGGGTGGAGTCTTTTGGGTTTTCTATGTAGAGTATCATGTCATCGGCGAAGAGGGAGAGTTTGACTTCTTCTTTGCCAATTTGAATGCCTTTTATTTATTTTTTTTGTTACTTTTGACATAATTTCATGTGTTTTTTAAAGATGTAATTTTTTTGGTGAAGTAGGTCCTTTAATATGGGAGAAATATCTTGAAAAATCTGGAAATCAAAAGAATTTAATGTTTTCATGCTACTTTGTACAAATTAGTATGTGAGCACCTGTCCTGCCATACTGTTTTGTAATAGTTTATTTATACATTCGTTGACCTCAGAAAACTGTGCACCCCTTTGGGGATGAACACAGGTCTTACTAATCTGTTAGTAATTATTGCCTAAAATGGTGCTGGGCATATAGTAGACATTCAATAAATTTGCACTGAATGAATTCAATGAATTAAGAAAACCCAATGTGACATTTCACTAGACATAGTTGTACTAGACATTATCAGGAATCTGTGCTTTCTGTATCTTTTAAAAGAGGGTGTTAGTGGTTGTTTGGCCCCAGGCACCTAATTGCCTCCAGTCTGGCATTGTAGGAATGTGCTCAAATGTATTTGTGTGCTTGCTGCTATTGCACAATGTAGCATCATTCTCAGGAACATTACGTTCATTATTGTTGGATTTTTTTTTTTTTAGTACCCTCATGTACACTAGGATATCTGTCTGAGAATAAACCTGCATTCAGGGGAAGGAGTGGATTAGGATAATTTTCCATGAGCTGAGGGAGAATTTGTTGGCAAGCTCACATGAAAAATTTCCATTTCTTAAATGCTCCCACCTGCAAATGATTGTTATTTATTATTTGTTGAACACAAGCTGTGTACTCAGTGCTATAAAAACCAAAAAATAGAAAACAAAAAACCATGGGAGATGACATGGCCAATGCCTCAGGGCTTAATAAACAGGCACAATGTGCTATTTGTATATGACAATAGCAGAAAAAGTGACTTCATCTTCGAAGTGATAGGCTCTTGATGATTATTATTTCTTTTATGATTTCAGAGGGTTTGCAAAAGACATTTTATCTGAAAATTTTTATCAAAATGAAATATTTTTAGGATTATTACTTAAAGAGGAAAGAAGTGGTCAAATGATAAATTGATTCTAGAGTGAACCCAAGTGGCTATGTGAGGATACTGGTGAGTAAAAAATTGATTTAGGCAAAGTAAAGAAGCTCATATCCATAGACTATAGCTAGCATTCACTATGTCTCCTAATATGAATTTTCATTCTAATAGGGCACTTGCCATAAATTACAGTATTTATGGCAAGAAATATGATAAAACAGTAAACATTGGTAAATTAGTAAGTGGGGTAAACCTAAAAAAAACTTTTCTTAGATTTCCTCAGCTTTATAATGTACACATTCAATGTAATTCCTATCAAAATAACACCATCATTTTTCATAGAGCTAGAATAAATAATTCTAAAATTTGTTTGGAACCAGAAAAGACCCTGAATAGCCAAAGGAATATCAAAAAAGAAAACCAAAGCTGGAGGTATCACAATTTTGGACTTCAAGCTATATTACAAAGCTGAATCATGATGGTATGGCAAAAAAACAGACACATAGATCAATAGAACATAATAGAGAACCCAGAAATGGACCCACAACTTTATGGTCAAGTAATATTCAACAAAGCAGGAAGACTAATCAATGAAAAAAAGACAGTTTCTTCCACAAATGGTGTTGGGAAAACTGGACAGCAACATGCAGAAGAATGAAACTGGACCATTTTTCTTATATCATACATAAAAATAAGTTCAAAGTGGATGAAAGACCTAAATGTGAGACAGGAAACCATCAAAATCCTATAGTAGAACACAGGCAGCAACCTCTTCGACATGGGCCATAGTAACTTCTTATTGGACACAACTCCAGAGGCAAGGGAAACAAAAGCAAAAATGAACTAGTGGGACTTTAAGATAAAAAGCTTCTGCACAGTGAAGGAAACAGTCAGCAAAACTAAAATTCAACCTATGGAATGGGAGAAGGTATTTGCAAATGACATATTGGATAAAGAGCTAGTATCCAAGATCTGGAAAGAACTTATCAAACTCAACACCTAAAAAATAATCTAGTTAAAAAATAGGCAGAAGATATGAATAGACATTTCTTCAAAGAAGATGTACAAATTGCTTACATGAAAAATTGCTCAATATCACTCATCAGGGAAATACAAATCAAAACTACCATAAGGTATCACCTTGTATCTGACAGAATGACTAAAATTAACAACTCAGGAAACAATGTCAAAAAGGATGTTGGCAAGGATGTAGAGAAAGGGGAACCTTCTTGCACTGTTGGTGGGAATGCAAACTTGGTGCAGCCATTTTGGAGAACAGTATGGAGGTTCCTCAAAAAGCTAAAAATAGAACTACCCTATGACCCAGCAATTGCACTACTAGGTATTCATAAAAAAATACTGATTTTAAATGGCCCACACACCCCAATGTTTATGGCAGCAGTATCCATAATAGGCAAATCATGGAGAGAGCCCACATGTCCATTGACTGGTGAGTAAATGAAGAACATATATATGCAATGGAATGAAATCTTGCCATTTGCAATGACATGAATGGAACTAAAGTGAAATCAGTAAGTCAGAGAAGGACAAATACCATATGATTTCACTCATATGAAGAATTCAAGAAACAAAAGAGGTGAACATAGAAGAAGGGAAGGAAAAATACAATAAAAATACAGAGAGCCAAACCATAAGGGGCTCTTAACTGTAGAGAACAAATTGAGGCTTACTGTATGGGGAGGGGGGTTGGGGGATGTGCTAAATGGGTCAAGGGCACTTGTTGGGATGAGCACTGGGTGTTATGTGTTAGTGATGAATCACTAAATTCTGCTCCTGAAACTAATACTACGCTATATGTTAACTAACTTGATTTAAAAAAAAATCTTGGAAGAAAACAAAAAATTTCCTTAGCTTTAACACACATTTAAGTAATTCAGATGCAATGGCAGAATGTTTAAGAGATTTCAGACAAATGGCATAAGATTTGGATTAGATTTGTAAAAAGCTAATGGTGTTTCTCTAAAATAACAGATCATTGGAAAGTATTTGTTAAAGATTATACATCTTACAGCGATGTATGCTTGAAATTGTCTCCAAATCACCTAGCTGGGAGAACAGACTTAGAGACTGAATCAGGTTTTTTCTCATCAGCTTTCATAGGCTAGAAACAGAGGCTACAGTCAGATTGCCTGAAATATTGTTTAAAAATTACAGTATTTTTAGGACTGTTGTCTGAACTGAGTTTCCTCAACACTTGACTTTCATCACCATGTTCCATACTCAGGTTCTCCTCATTATAGGACACTATTATAATGCTAAGCTTTGAGCTTGGTGTTTTTCTCTTTCTCTGTGATAATATCTTCACTGATTAATTTTTTTCCTCTCAATGTGTAATAGTCAAGGAGTCTGCTGCTTATCCACAATAGACACTCCACTTCTAGCATTCATTATGTTCAATGGCCTACTCCAGTTCAGTAGAATCTTGACCCAATATGGTCATTATGGTTTGCTATTTTAATGCTACTCCTTGGGAACACCATAGGCTCCTAGGCCCTTATCTTCTGCTCTGCCTCCTTTTTTTTTAAATTTTTTTTAAATTTTTATTTATTTATGATAGTCACAGAGAGAGAGAGAGAGAGGCAGAGACACAGGCAGAGGGAGAAGCAGGCTCCATGCACCGGGAGCCTGACGTGGGATTCGATCCCGGGTCTCCAGGATCGCGCCCTGGGCCAAAGGCAGGCGCCAAACCGCTGCGCCACCCAGGGATCCCCTGCTCTGCCTCCTTAACTCTGAATTACTCCTAATGTTTGTGTCCTCCCTTTTTTCTGATAGCAGGGAAGGGATACCAGAAGAAACATTAAGTAGGATGAATTTCTAATAGACATCATCATCTGGATCATTTCCGCTATACTTTAAAAATATGTAATTATTTGCTGCTTAGAGAACTTTATACCATTTTCCTGGTTGCAACATTTTTTCTCTCACGCTGCTGGAGACCTTGCCTTCTTTTCCAGAGATTTGGATACCTTGGGTGAACTCCCTAATATTGTCTCCATGTTAACTTGTGTCTTTCCTAAATATCTATTTCTCTTCAGTTTTGAGAAAAAGTCCTTAATCCCTCTGCCTGTGTTATAAAGACTATTTCTCCATGCTGGTGGTTCCCCATTTTTAAATAACCATTGCACCTCTTTCCATGCCTCCAATATTTCTTTTCTCAACCATATTAGTTAGTGTTCAATCAGGGGAGAAAAACTAGGAGATACACACACACAGAGTTGACTCTTAAACAATGTGGGGCTTGGGGCACTGACCCAAGTGCAATTGAAAATCCACATATAACCTTGGACTCCCCCCAAACTTAACTACTAATAGCCTACTGTTGACTAGAAGCCCTACCAATAAACATAAAAATGTTATATGTGTTATATTGTATTCCTACAATAAAGTTAGCTAGAGAAAATAAATGCTATTAGGAAAATCATAAGATAAAATACATTTACAATACTGTACTGTTTTTATTGAAAACAAATCCCCATTTAAGTGGACTCACACAGATCAAACCTGTGTTGTTCAATGGTCAACTATACGTTACATGTTTTATGTATATAATTTGTATAGAGTTTTGACTATGCAACTGTAGGAACTGTTAGTTTAAGTGGTCTCTATAGGGCTCTTCATATCTGAAGCCAGAGCTTGAAGTCCTCAAGGTAGGCAATCAGGAAGGGAAATGGAAGTAAGGTGGGGAAGAGCAAGAATAAGTTAGAAAGCATAAATATGAGCTGCGTTCTGTGAGGTTGGACCCAAACCTGTATTCTTTTTCCCTTAAGCCTTGGTGATGTCAGGATGTTTCATCACAGAGTTAAAAACATAGTCTTGGCTGAGAAGTCAGAGAAGTTGAAGGACTATTCAGGGGAAGGTGGAGAAGTTGTTCACCCCTGGATGGTAGTTTTTGGCATAAACATTGTGTTCAGGGAAGACAAATGCATATCTAAAGTAAATGTCTATTCTATGAAGGTAAAAGTGCTGCCTCTTCCAGCATGGAGTTGATTACTTTCCATCAACTTGCCTTGCTGTAGTTGGCTTATCATCCTGAGTAATGGAGGCGTATTGAGAGCTTTGTGTTGGCCTCTACTATGGACAAATTGGACACTCAACACTGACTGTAGCCAGTTTGGCTTTGGTGAGTCACAGTACATGTTGTTGAGCCCAGGCATAACCTCTGCTACAGCCACCATGGCCTCTTTGTTGATGAGGGAAAGGAGGCTGGGAAAGGAGGCTAAATGACACAGAAAGGGTCATCCTATTTACTTGATTATTAAAAACTTCTTCTGCTTGGGTCACCCTTTAGTGAATATTCACATGGGAGACTAATATTTCATACTTTTTGCCTTATCAGGGAGGTATACACACCTGATTTTTTCCAGGATCTCCTTGCCATCAATTTTCTAATTGTAATTCTTCCATGTCCCTGACCATCCAACCAAACCATTATTCATAGCTCATGCATTAGTGCAGATCTATACTTTTAGCTATATTTCCTTCCAGGCAAAATGAACAATTAGATGTACTGCTCATAGTTCTGCCGTTTCCATTCACCACTGTTCTTCAGTGGCATTCCAGAATAAGGCTGAAGTGTTGCAACTGTCCATTTTTGGGTAGTGCCTATACATTGTGCAGTAAGCCTGAGTTTTTTCTTCCTCAATTAAGTGGCCGAACAGAGCATGCCATGAGGCCATAGGTGTGGGTTGAGATGGAGAGCAGCAATCTCAGAAGCAATTTTTCTTGCCTCCAAAATGCAAAGAGCATTACTAGATGTTGTATTTCTTTCTTAGTGGTAGATGAGACAGATGCAGCAACTTACTCTTTACTTTGGTAAGAATTTCTTGACATGCTTCAGACTACTGGATCCCTAGAAATCTCACTGAGGTGTCATGACCTTGACTTTCTGTGAGATTTATTTCTCACCTTCTGGCACACAAATGTTATAATATTAACATAATACTTCTTGCTCAGGAGGCCAATCGTCATAATATCATCAGTTTAATGGTACATGACAAAGAAAGGAAAAGTAATTAAGGTCCCTTATAACTAGATTATAACATAGAACAGGAGAGTTGATACACTCCTGAGCTAGAATAATTAAGTTGCATTCCTGACTTTGTCATGTGAAAACAATCTCTTGCTGTTTTTACTAATAGGTTTAAAGGAAGAAAGCATTCATGAGATTAGTAGTTGCATATCAGGGGGCACCTAGGTGCATTTGGTTAGGTATCAGTCTGGGTTTCAGCTCAGGTTGTGATCTCAGGGTCATGAGATCCAGCTCTACATGGGGCTCTGTATTGGGCTCTGCACTCAGCACAGAGTCTGCTTGAGACTTTCTCTCCCTCTTCTTCCCTCCACTGGTCCCCCCTCAAATAAATAAATCTTTAAACAAAATAGCTGCATATCACGAACCAGGGTATGTGTTTATTTGCTCCCACAATGAAACCACATCTGGAATAGCAGTTGCATTTGGGCCAAATAGGTGATTAAGCTTATGATTATTCCCTCTCATTTTCTTTTCTTTTTTTTTAAATATTTTATTTATTTGTTTATGATAGACATAGAAATACAGAGAGAGGGGTAGAGACATAGGCGGAAGGAGAAGCAGGCTCCATGCCGGGAGCCTGACGCGGGACTCGATCCGGGGACTCCAGGATGACACCCTGTGCCAAAGGCAGGTGCTAAACCGCTGAGCCACTCAGGGATCCCCCCACTGTCATTTTCCAAGATGGATCTCTCTTCTGCACAGACCAAATAGGACAATTTGACCATCTTTGCATCTTTCAAGTCCTTGATGGCACTAATCTTTGAAATCCCTCCAGGAATGCAGTATTGCTCCTGACTTACTACTTCTGTTGGAAAAGGTAGTTTTAGTGGCTTTAACTTATTTTTGTTTTGTTTTTTAAACCACCATTACAGACCTTGTCCTACAGGTTAGGGAACCAGTGGGTGGATTCTACTGATTGCTGAGTATGCCTATTCACTTTTTAAAATATTTTATTTACTTATTCATGAGAGACACACCGAGAGAGGCAGAGACATAGGCAGAGGGAGAAGCAGGCTCCCTGTGGGGAGCCTGATGTGGGACTTGATCCCAGGACTCCAGGATCATGACCTGAGCCAAAGGCAGACATCCAACCACTGAGCCACCCAGGTGCCCCTGAGTATCCCTGTTCCAACTAAGCATTCTGGGTCTGGGGAAATACCCATAGAAGGGAGAAAGATTCATTGGTCATCTAATCTCCATAGGCCCCTACTCTGAATGGTAGGCCTCAGTGGTATCTGGAATGTCTAGGAATTAGTGTCAGGTTATAGCCAGTGTCTAGTTACTCCCTAAAGGTTTTCATTCTCCAATGTAGTCACACTTGTAAATGGGTGCAGTTCCCTTTGGGGAAAGCTAGGAGAAAAATAAGCAGTATACATTTTTGGTAGTGTAGCAGGGTTCTTCCTTGAGGGGATCTGGGGGGATCTTCACTGAAAGAACCCTGGTTCTGTGAACTGGCTCAAGTCTATGAATTAAACTGAAGGGCTGTAGCTTGTGGTTTGGTGATTTGAGTATTACTTCAATTCACTAGACCTAGAGCTTTTTTGCTTATACAGATTAAGTAAGATTTTAGCAGGCTGCCTCTTAATTTCAGTTCTAGGTACACTATGATCAACTACCTAATTCCAAACATCTTTGTAAACTGATTACTGCTTTGGCTTTACTGGCTATCAGGGCAACCATTCTCATCTTGTCTTTGGAAATTAAGTGCTGTCCTTTGACACCTGCCAACCTGAAGATTCATTATTCTCTTTGCATTTAGGTGTCTTAAGTTTGGTGATAGTGGTTCCCAGTATAATTTCCAACCTACAGGGAAAGGTCAATACTGGACTTTTTAAGGATGCTGAGGCACATTTATTCCTCACAGCCATAGGGAAGGGTATTTTCTCTGGACTCTCATGAGGTAGGTGAGCACATCTTTCATGATAAATCCATTCTAATATTCCAATATCTCTAAGCCATTGGATATCTTCTCTATAGCAGGTGTCAGAAAACCTATGGGTCAAATACAGCCTATATTGCCTGTTTTGTAAGTGAAGTTTTATTAGAGGACAGTCATATGCATGTATTTACATATGTTTTATATCTGATTTCATGCCACAATGGCAGCTGAATAGCTGTGGCAGAGACAATATGGCCTGCAAAATTATATATATATATATGTATACAAAATTTTGTGTATACACACACACACACACACACACACTATTTGGCCCTATAGGGAAAAGATTTGCTGACTCCTGCTCCACAGTCTATAAAGGAAATTCTCCCATTTCAACTTCATTTAGCGTAGACTACTTTTGGGTTTATACTTCAGTCAACCAACCAAGCAAACTGTGGAGCCATTCCTGGACTGTGAAATCTGGGATCTTCCGTTAGTGGGCCCCTATCAATAAATTCATCCTGATGTTTCAATGTTAAATGCCTTCCATTGTAATCTCATACACTTAAGATCCATTCCCTCACATAAACCTAGGTTCCTGTTAATATAAATTGGAAAAATCATGTAATTATTTTGGAGTGTAGTTTAGTACCATGGGTAATATGGCCTTCTGGGACTTGGCTCTGGTTGTAGGTCTAAAATCAAGGAGAGGTTGTAGGGATAGGCCCTAAGGAGGATCAGTAGTATCTGAAGCACCACATCTCAAGGGACACTATTACAGTTTGTTCAGACAAGGAGAAACTAAATTTCTTAGAAGTGGAAAGGAAAAAATAAGAGAAACAGGCAGAAACAATTTGGAGAGCTCAGGGGTTCAGGGCCCCCAGCTTCACTGGAATATGCCCATATGTCCCCACGTCAATTTTCAGCATCCCATCCCTTTCTGATTTTCCAACTTTAACAAAAGAGACCCATCAAGGTTGGGAATTCACTGCAATTCGGTCATCCGCGAGATTAGATTTTGCATTTGCTTTTCAGAAACCTCAGTTCTGCAACTGTATCAGATGATGGTTTCTTTCAGGAGATTCATAAAAGCTTTCACATCTCTCATTCAGACTTTGAGCTGGGAACTTAAAGCCATGGGCACCATTGTTTCCCCCTCAAGTTCTTTTGCATAATTAGAAGTGACTATCCACTCCTATTATACCATGTTTTCATTAAAATGTTCTAAGGCAGCAATTCCACAGTCTTTCAATCTACAGGCATTTCATTATGTGTTTATAGAGGCTGATTTGAATAACTGTTTGCCACTGCCTGTCAGATATTACCAGTTTCCTCTTTGCAAGAAGAAACAAGGTCATTCCAGTTCTTATATGTAATTAGATTATAGAACAAATTAGAGACAATCTAGAAATAATTCAGAGAACTCATTCTTATGATTCTGTTCCTCTGGAACCACTTTAGGTCCAAATTCTGTATCAAGGTTCAGGCAGAGGAGAACTACTAGGATCTATCTATCTATCTATCGATCTATCGATCTATTGATCTATCATCTATCATCCTCCAACTATATGTCATCAGTCCCTTTATATATCTTTATATCCTTATGCCTATATATAGTTTTATAGTTACAGAGATTTGAACTTAAATTACTCTGGGTGCTATATAAGCAGTCTCTGTAAGGCTTTTATCTTTGAGTCTGATGCTGGAGTTTGAAGTCTACATGGCAGACAGTCTGAAAGGGAAGGTGGATATAAAATAGGGGAGACCAAAAACGAGTAGGGACCCACAAGATGAGCTAGAGTTTGTGATAATGGACCAAAACCCATGTGTGATTGTTGTTTATGATCTGGTCCTTCGTCATGAACTGAGCACATATATTTAGTTTAAGGGTCACAGAAGCTGAAGAAGGATTCAGGAGAGGGTGGTTTAGTTGCAAGCTTCGTCACTGCCTCACAATGTGAGTCAGCAGATAAATGACAAAAGATGCGAGTTACAAAATGGCTGCTGTTTTGTTGTTATTGTTCTTTTTGTTTTATGAAAAACAATTTATTTCTCATAGTTCTTAAGGCCGGGAAGCTCAAGATCATGATGCCAATAGATTTGGCGTCTGGAAACCCCACTTACTATCTGATCTTTTTTGCTATAACCTCACATGGTAGAAGGGGCCAGGGAGATTCTTAGGTACTAATCTCATTCAAGAAAATTCTACCCTCATGGCTTTATCATCTCCCAGATGTCCCACTTCTTAATATCATCATCTTGGGGGATAGGATTTCAACATGTAAATTTTGGGGATATAAAAATTCAGACCATAGCACTAATACTTATAGAAGCCTTTTACATCTTTTAGGCTGTTGGGTACTGAGCTAAATTCTTTAGCTACATAATCTAATGTGATCCTTGAAAAACAAGAAAATAGATGTTATTATGTAAGTGGTTGTTCTTTTATTTCAGTATGCCAAATTTTTTATAAGAATTTTTCTTGTGGCCCATCCCAAATGAAAACATACAAAAAAGAGAATTCTGAAAAATATAGTTCAACTTAGTCATGTTGACACATTACAAAGCCACCATATAATTTTGGCCTTTCTTTTCTGTCTAGCTTCTCCCTTCCTTCCTCCCTCCCTCCCTCTTCCTTCCTTCCTTCCTTCCTTCCTTCCTTCCTTCCTTCCTTCCTTCCTTCCTTCCTTCCTTCCTTCCTTCCTCTCCTTCCTCATCTCCTTTCATTCCTTCATTCACTCATTGCTGGATGGCTTGTCTTAACTATACTTCTTTTTATCCTACAATTTAATTTCTACTTCACTAATTTACTGAATTTTTTTCAGGAAATATTAGACAAGGGGTTTAATTTTGCCAATTACTTTTCTCTGTTGGCATTGTACCATATTTAACATTGTTGATTAAAATTTACTTCCGATAGCTTTATTTTTTTAAAGATTTTATTTATTTATTCATGAGAGATGCAGAGAGAGAGAGGCAGAGACACAGACAGAGGGAGAAGCAGGCTCCTTGCAGGGAGCCTGAGGTGGGACTCCATCCTAGACCGAGATCACACCCCGAGCCGGAGGTAGATGCTCAACCGCTGAGCCACCCAGGCATTCTCCAATAGCTTTCTTGAAGTGATTTTGTTTTTATGTTTTTCTTAAATTTCTGGTCACACTCTTTTTGACTCCTTATTTTCTTCTCATGTTCTAATTTTGACTAATTTCTTAAAATAATTCTAGGCCCGAAATTCCTTTTTAAAATTTGAGGAGCAGTCATCAATTCTTGAAGTTTTGATTATTTCCTCTTTATTGAGTGGTCCCAAATCTATAATTTTAGGTTAGTCCATTATTTGAATTTCTAATTGTTTCCTGTATATCATCACTGGATAATTTGTCCTGATCTCAGATCTACTTGTAATAACTCTCTCATTAGAATGCAAGCTCCATATTGAAAGTTTTTGTTGGTGGCTAAATTCCTATAGTAGGTATTCAATAAATACTAGTTGAATCAATGAATAAAGGAATGAGTGTGCAAACCCAACAAGTACAGAACCTAACATATTATTTCTCTTAGTAGCTAGCTAATAGCAACTTTCTAAGTCTCTTAATGACAACCAACAATTTCCCAGAAAATACACACTTAAAAACTTGTGATCATTTTTGACACTCAAGAGGGAACTATCAATAGGTGGGAAAAAAAAGATATCTTAGTAGATATCTTTTGTCTATGTTAGATAAAAATACTAATATACTCCATCAAGTTTTGAGTGACTTGCCTTCCATACACTGTAGAGATAATTAAATAACAACATTTTGTGGAAGACAATGTGGTGTGGTAGTTTAGATCACTAAACCATTTGTAGACATTCTTATTTTGAAACTTGGATCTGAGATTTACCAGTTTGTTGATCTTGGAAAAATTTCTCAACTTTTATATATCAATTTTCTTGTCTGTGAAACTGAGGGGATAATAACAATACCTACCTCACAGGTTTGTTGTGAAATTAAGTATATTAATTGTTTTAAGCAGTGAGAACCATAACTGATGCAGAGTATTAAGAAAATGTTTGCTTGTATTATTTTGTAATTTTAGGAGATTGAATATACTAGAAATCAATTACAGTATTACTTTAGTGTATTCAAAGAAACGTAGGCTTCATTTTATTTTTTATTTTTTTAACATTGGCTTTAGATCTTTTTGATGAAGTAAAATCTTTCCACTGATATTTCTCTCAGTATTTTTGAGTAATTATGTAAAATATAATATTACTTAATTCAGCATATTTTACTATTTTTCTGAAGGCTTTCCTGGCTCAAAGGTTTTTAATTACTCATTAAAACTGGACCTACCTATTCTTAAAAAAATGTTTTTTTATGCAAGAATGTTTGTAGATGTGTATATATGTGCATATGCATATACATATGTGCTCTTATATCTGTATGTGTCAGGGAAAGGTTACTGTTTATGACTTCCAATTATACTCACGGCTGAAGATAAATGTAAAATGAAATTCTATGTTTGGCTTATCTCATCATTTACTATCAGCTATCATGTATTTATTATCATGTATATGGATTAAAGGTTTAAATCTTTGCAGGCCTAACACAGCTGAAGAGATACTCATTAGCTTTATGTATTTAAAAAGATTTCTTTAAAATTTATTTGAGAGACAGTGAGAGTGAGGGAGATCACAGAGGGAAAGGGAAAGCAGACTCTCCGCCAAGCACGGAGCCGATGTGGGGCTAAATTCCAGGATGCTGGGGTCATGACCTGAGCTGAAGGCAGATGCTTAACTGACTGAGCCACCCAGGTGCTCCTACTCATTAGCCTTAAAGAAGGGGAAAAACTCCTCCTTTGCATTTTGTGAGTTTTATATATGCTCGTACTATAGAAACAGCTTATGTTTAGGAACTACATTGCATTTGAATTTTGTGTCTCTAAATGTCAAATGAATGAGATTCATAATTTGGTTAAACAAGGCAATACAAATCATTTTTTAAGATATTCATTGTAGTTTAAGAATTTTATGACACATGTCAACACATCTCATTCAACATCAGCTTATGGTATTTGTGCCATTGTTATGTAAATTATGTGGTTGCTGTAAGATGCTGGACATATTGGTTCTTCCTAATTGGAGGCCATTGAGGTCAGAAATGTTCCATTAATTCAAGAAAGCACATACATATGAACTTTTGCCTTGATTTTTTTTTTTTTTTTTTTTAGTTTTTCAAACACAACATGCATAACAGGAATTAGTTATTCCAGGATGTGCATTTGAAGAAGATTACTGCCTTGGATGGTAGAAGTCCTATGGTATTTGGCTGAGAAACAGTTGTGTAATCCCTCAGAAATGTTGTGTGTCTTGGAATATTTTGGAAAAGAGTTGCTGCACCTTGAAATGTAGATTTCCTTGTATGAACTATAAATTCAGTTTGTCTGAAACCTCAATTCAAATAAACAATGAAAAAAGGGTTAGCAGTGGGCCAACTATGTTTTGTTACTGTTCTGTTTTCAAAAGTCTTGTGATGAGCAGTGCTGTGGTGAGAAAGTTTCTCTGGCATATAATATGTTTGACAGATATTTGAATATGAAATTGTAGCTTATTTATCACCCCTCAAATAATTTAAAAAGAGTTTTTCATTTGGGGTGCCCAGGTGGCTTAGTTGGTTAAGTGTCCAATTCTTGACTTTGGCTCAAGTCATGATCTTGGGGTTATGAGACTGAGCCCTGCATCAAGCTCTGTGCTAGGCATGGAATCTGCTTGAGATTTTCTCTCTCTTTCCCTCTGTCCTTCCCCTCACCTAACCCCCAAAAGAATTTTTCATTAATTAGGAAGTTATATTCAACACAATGCACAACTGAGTCACCGTGTGTGCTCTATAAATGCTAACCCTCTTTGGTTGTTATTGTATGTTATTCCTTATGAGTGTAGTCTTCAAAAATGACAGCATGTTGTCCAACAAGACCATAGTTGTTATTCTACACATTTCATGTTTAATTCTGCTCCCTAAGACTTAACTATTCCCTTTTGTCTCCATTCTCCTTCAACTCAAATAGCTCTTAATTCTATTCTGTCCACATAGCCTTTCCTAAGTTCAGATATTTATTTTCTCATTCTCTCATATCATCACCACCATCATCATCATATCTAGTTCAGTAAATGTATTGTTTTTAATCCCATTGGTTTCAGATGTGAATTTTTCTCCATGATTCTTAATCTTATAATTTCTGTCATCCTTTGACTACATTTCCAATTCATTTCCCATTTGTTTCCCATTTTTCTCCTCTTCCTTTATAATTTTATTTCCTACTAAGTGTACCTTTTCTGACATTTATCTATAGCAGGTATATAATAAACATCCTAATTAACTCTATGGTTATTACTTTCTGTCTTCTTTGTTTCAACAAGTCACTATTGAACAGATCAGGAAATGAAAATGCTCTTTATTGATTTCTTGGTATACATGTTTTGTCTAAAAGTGAGAAGAAAATCTGTTTTCCTTCAACTATTTTTATTTTTCTTAGCTAGCAAAAACTTTCTTGAAGAAAAACCACTTTGGTAATCTATATACATAGGCAATAGTAGTCCCATTCTCTACCACAGGCATATTGTGAGCTCCTAGACGACAATGATCAAGTCTAATTCATCTAGGTGTTTCATTCCAGTACCTACTGCAAAGTCTCATACATTGTAGACATTTTGGAAGCTGGAGAAGTGAATAAAGTGGTTAAATTTTGCTAGTCTGGGGCATTATGATGGGGTGCTGAACTATTTCTGCTAAATAAATAATGCTGGGTTGACTCCACTATATTTCTCTTGATCTTTGGGTTTGTGTATCCTCAATGTAGCATATATCTTTGTCGTAGTCAAATCAGTGAGAATTTCTGAAATTTTCACATGGTTCATAGCACTATGCAGTGAAGTAAAACTTTCATTAACTTTGACTTGATGCCCTGGATGCTAGACCATGAAAAAAGGAGAAATATTTCTATGAACTAGACCAATTTGAACTGTCTTCGGCAAAATAAACATTAAAATTGGAAAATATTTGACCAATAGCTAAAGAATGAGAGTGAACATCCTAGCATGGATTTGATTTCCATTGAAGTGATTACTAATTTTAAACAATGAAGACCCTAGGACAGCTAGGAATAACTTTGAATTTAATTTAAAACCACCACATGACAGACTGTACTGCCAGCTATTGCAGTGGAAATTTAATTTTTTCCCCAGAAAGCTTTTATTTATATAGGATATCTTCCAATCATTGGAGATTATTTAGATAGGTTTTGTAGGAATATACATAGCTATTGTTCAATCAATGGAGTTCTTGGTTTCATTTTTCCTGTGAATTGTTGATGACAGCATCCAGAAATGTTAGTGTTAGGTTTCTCTGATTCTGAAATTGCCCAGAATACAAACTTCTCTAATTTAGTGAATTGAGGGAAGAAGTGCATGTTTTCATTCCCAGTGGATTTCAAAGTGAATCCTAAACCAAATTCAGTTTGGATTTTTAAAAAAGATTTTATTTATTTATTTGTGTGTGAGAGAGAGAAAGAGAGAGAGAGAGGGAGAGAGAGAGAGAGAGAGTGACTGGAAGAGACACAGGCAGAGGGAGAAGCAGGCTCCCCATGGGGAACCCCATGCAGAACTTCATCCCAGGACCCAGGGATCACACCCTGAGCTGAAGGGGTGCTCAACTGCTGAGCCACCCAGGCATGCCCAATTTGGAATTTTTAAATGTCATTTCATACACTACATTTTAGCTTTAAGTAAAATGATTGCATGTAGCCCTGCAAAGATTTCCTAATAATTAAGTAGTACCTCATGAGAAGACTAATGCTCTGGTGCTATATACTTATTAATGATAGTGTGTTGATGTTCAATAATAACTTGTCCAGTTTATAAAGTCTCCTATTTTACCCCATACTACCAATGTCAGTAGGGAGTGTTATTTATCTAATAGTGCTGGGAGGGGAAGGTCATAAAATGGTTTAATTATATAGTATCTTGGGATCCCTGGGTGGCGCAGCGGTTTGACTCCTGCCTTTGGCCCAGGGCTCGATCCTGGAGACCCGGGATCGAATCCCACGTCGGGCTCCCAGTAAGTGGAGCCTGCTTCTCCCTCTGCCTGTGTCTCTGCCCCCTCCCTCTCTCTGTGTGACTATCATAAATAAATAAATAAATAATATTATAAAAAAAGTTATATAGTATCTTACCAGATTTAACTTACAACCAGTACCCTGGATTTGGATGGACACAATACCAGTTGCTTGAAAGTGTCCCTTCTCTCCTCATCACAACATAGAATACAAGGGGAAAGGTACTCTGAGGCTGTGCAAAGAGAAATTATTTTAAAATATGTTATAATTAATTTTAGCTATTAGGAATTAAATTATTAATTATAATTAATTTTAATTACAATTTAATGAATCCATGCAGTTAGCTGTGATGAACTTCTCATTTTGTGACACACTTATCAGGTAACCTTCAGCTAGTATTTTTACTAAACATAATATTTATTACAAAAAATAATACACCTCCTGAGGGAATGACAACTATCAGCTCTTTGGAGCCTCCTGTTGGGACCACTTTATGAAGCTGGGCACCTTTCAGTATCCACAAGTTCTTGTTCTTTTTTTCCTGATCCAACCAGAGTAAAGACGTTCTCTTTCTATATCTGAACATCTCTAAGAAAATGTCATTATTAACATTCATGTGGGGCTATTGAAGGAGCAAGGGAAATGAAAGAAAAAAGGTGAAAATGAACCATGGTTTTGCAACCCGAAGGTCGCCTAAGCCTGAGGTAAAGAGCAGAGGAGAAGGAACCATAGTGGAGCAGCTGATTACAGGGTCTGCAGTGGATCTCTGTAGAGGCAGGAAATGATGAAGCCTGGCTGGATCCCAGCAGGGAGACAGAAATGGAGAAAGCTGAAGCTGGTGCTGATGCTGAAAAGAAGAGGGGAAAGCAAAGCAGCTGGAATGAAAGAAAGAAACAGAGCCCTCCCCAGCAATAGGGGACTGCAGGTGTATTTCATTTTAGCTTCAGTTCCTGAAGCACTATCATTCCCATAAGCTTATGAGCAGTTCAGAAGTTATTCATTCAGAAGAGAAGCCCAGGAGAATTTCATTCTCAAAAAGAAGACTGAATCTATGAAGTAGAAACAAATAAAGATCAGCTACTTGTGTTTTAATAGGTGAGAAGATTTTACAAGCTGGCTTTAGAAATCAATTGTTTTGAAAGAATTCCAGGATTTTCTGGATAAATAGATACATTGATTCACTTCCTACTTGTGGCAATTATTTAAAAAATTGAGTTATATATATACATATATATAACACTATATCCAATTTTGCTACATTCAAGTAAAACTAGATTTTATTACAACATAGCAAATGGTGATACTTTATTGTATTTACATATGAGAAAGCCTCTGGTAAAAAATGAAGCAGAACTAATTAATCTCTGCTGTTAGATACTGGGATATCATGAAGAAGCTGGTAAGTGGCTCTGGGATCTGAGAATGTTCTGCTTCTCATTCTGGGTGCTTGACTATATGGACAGGTTCTGCTTTTGACAATTCATTCAGTGGTACACATGGCATATGCATTTTTCTGTGTATATTTTATATTTCAATAAAACATTTTTGAAACAAACAGCTCTAGGGAATCAATGACTTGGGAATCAGTGACTTGAAAAATGACTTTGAAATGTCTAATAAAATATGTATAGTAATAATGGGGGATCCAGAAGTTATCAAAATCTCTTGAAGATGTTTCTTTTTAGATATAAACTGCACTTAGGGAATAACCTCATGCAAAAACTTTTTTTTTTTTTTTTAGGAATGAGTTATTCTCAAGTCAACCCAAAATTGCCTTAATAATCCTGTATTGTTTTAATAAAGGTGCTCTTTTAACAGGCCCTTGAAAATCATCTAGCTATATAAACAGCTCAGCCAAACTGTGGAACTGGTTTATCACTTTCATAGACTAGTTGTCCTTCAGTACTTTAAAAAAATTTCAAAATGCTGCCTCAATAGGGAATATAAACTAATTATGAATAATTGGCATTGATACGCAAAACTTTTTATTTAGCCAATTGTTATCTATTCTCCTTAGTAATACAGAGTATTGAAGGTTTATTTCTTCTTTCCAAATAAATTGATATAAGCAGGCAATGTAAAGGGGACTGCAGTCTTACATTAGGTGATGCATAAGTATGTGTGTATTAGGCGGCAGGGTGGAAATTTAGGAGAGGAAGGAAGGCTGTCATTCTGTTTCTTCCCCATGCAGTGGCCTTTTGGTTATACCATGCTATGATCCTGTACATGAAGAATGCAAACCTGTACAGATTTGCAGCTGAGTGAGATTGATGTGGAAAATAGCAATGGCAAGTCTCCCTTTTATTAGCAGATTTCAGTGATTGGGGAACTATGCATCAGAGTCATGAAACATTGGTATAGATTGTCTTCTTCCTTAAAATAATCATGGATGGAAGGGAGGATGACAAGGGTCTGGATAGGTGACTGTCCTCCCTTATTAATTTCAGAAGGGACAATACTCAATTCTGTGCTAGGAGAAAAAAAGAGTTGATAACTTGGTATGTTTAATTAACTTGTAATTAAATCCTGAAAACAAGAAGAGCAAGACACTTTTTAAGGATAAGTATTTCTAAATGTCATTTTGACAAGGCAAAAGTACTATTGTAAATCTACAATGTCTTTTGCATTTTACCAGTTCTCAATACTCACTTAAATTATCACCATTTCTTTCATAATAGACAATTCCAAAGTTTGCAGTCAGATTTTCCCTGGGCTTGGAATAAATTGGAGCCAGTATGCAGCCAACATCTTGAGTTATGTAAACTATATTGAATATGATTCCATTAATTTTTTAAACCCATGTCAGGTAATGGAAACAAATTTGCATCTAGGATTGCCTTCCAAAAATGAGATATAGAGTTAGTGATTTCAGTAATGCAGAATAGAGTGGTGTAAAATTTTCCTTCTTCGTTATTATGGATATCATTGTGGTGGTGGAGTTGTGTCTGTTTTAAATAATCTTGTTGACAGCAAAAAGTAGATTGCCTGGTTTTGAAGGAGGGAAAATACCACATGCAAGGTTTCAGATTTGATAATTACCTTACAAAAGTTAATAACTACCAGTGAATAAATAGCTCACTTCTGGAAAGAATAATGAATCTAAATAAAATGAACAAGCTGATCCTTACATACAGATCCCCGGAGACAAAAACCAGCATGAAACAGCACTGCCCAGATGTGTCCATTTTCAGCTGGCCCTAAGAAATATGTGTTCTTCCATAATTTCCATTGTTTCAATTAATTATTTAATTAATTGATTAATTTATTTTTAGAGAGAAAGAGAGAGAGGGGCATGCTCATGAAGTTGGGGTGGGGTGGAGGGACAGAGGAAGAGGGAGAGAGAGAATCTCAAGCAGGCTCGACATCCAGTGTGCAGCCTGACTCAGAGCTGGATCTCAGGACCCTGAGATCATGATTTGAGCCAAAATCAAGACTGACTGAGTCACCCAGGTGTCCCATAATTTCAATTGTCAATTTAATGGCAGATTTAGAAATGAATAACAACCTGAGATGGAGAAAACTCAAAACGTGATGCTTTATTATGAGAATTTCAGGCTGCAACCAACTTTTCCAAAAGTTGTAAGTCTTTCAGGCACACAGTTATCAAACTTTTTGTTTTATGGTTAGGTCATCTAGCAAATAAAAATAAGTACCTGATTCTTAATGTTATGTTATATTCTGGCCATAGAGGGTAAAATGAAACTATGAGCAAATGTTAATTTAATTTTGTTGTTTTTTGATAGCTTTAAAAAAAAATAAATTCAATTAATTAACATATAGCATGTTATTAGTTTCAGACGTAGAGTTCAGAGTCCATCAGTCTTGTATAATACCCAGTGCTCATTACATCCTATGCCCTCCTTAATGTCTGTCATCCAGTTACCCAAACCCTCCACCCATCTCCCCAACAGCAACCCTCAGTTTGTTTCCTATGGTTGAGAGTCTCTTATGGCTTGTTTCCTCTCTGATTTTGTCTTGTTTTATTTTTGTCTCCCTTCCCCATGCTCCTTTTGTTTCTTACATTCCACATATGAGTGAAATCATATGTGATAATTGTCTTTTTCTGATTGACTTATTTAGCATAATACCCTCTAGTTCTACCCATATCATTGCAAATGGCAAGATTTCATTTTTTTGATGGCTGAGTAATATTCCATTGAATACATATCCCACATCTTCTCTATTCATCTGTCAGTAGACATCTGGGCTCTTTCCATGTTTTGGCTATAGTGGACATTAATGCTATAAACATTGGGGTGCAGGTGCCCCTTCAGATCTCTACATTTGTATCTTTAGGGTAAATAGTACTAGAGCAATTGCTGGATCTTAGGGTAGCTCTATTTTCAACTTTTTGAGGAACCTCCCTACTGTTTTCCAGAGTAGGTAAACCAGCTTGCTTCTCACCACTAGTGTGAGAGGGTTCCCCTTTCTCTGTAACCTCACTGCAACCTCACCTCTATCATTTCCTGACTTGTTAATTTTAGCCACTCTGACAGGTGTGAGATGGTATCTAATTGTGGTTTTGATTTGTATTTCCCCAGTGCTGAGTGATGTTGAGCATTTTTTCATGTGTCTGTTAGTCATTTGTATGTCTTCTTTGGAGAAATGTCTGTTCATGTCTTCCACCCATTTCTTGACTAGATTATTTTTTTAAGGATTTATTTATTTATTCATGAGAGACAGAGACTGAGAGAGAGAGGGGCAGAGACATAGGCAGAGGGAGAAGCAGGCTTCTCGCAGGGAGAGGATCCTCCCAGATCCTGGGATCATGACCTGAGCCAAAGGCAGATGCTCAACTACTGAGCCACCCAGGCATCCCAGATTATTTGTTCTTTTGGTGTTGAGTTTGATAAGTTCTTTATAAATTTTGGATACTAGCCCTTTATCTGATAAGACAGAGCAAATGTTAATTTTAAAGCTGACAAATCACCATGTGACATAGTACTTCATTAAAGACTTGGTTTATATGAGAGCCACTATGATGTAAGCTCTGTAAAAACAAGGTCTTTGGTACTTGGCTATGTTCCAACACTAGAACAGTGCCTGGCTATACCTGAGCCAAAACAAAGAGTCTGTTGCTCAACTAACTGTGCCACTCAGGCACTCCAAGATTTATTTGTTTTTAAGTAACAAGTTTACTGGGTAAGTCAGAGAAATTTAAGCTAAGGGAAATGTACTGAAAAAGAAGTACACTGTGGCTAGCTGACAGACTGGGGAGGGCAATATAAGCAGAAAAATGGAGGCATGTAAGCTTGAAAAATATAATGTGCAGAATATTTACGTTCTGAAGTATAAAGTCGTTGCCAAGAGTGGATGAAGATAGTCAAGAGTAAGATAAAAAAAATAAATAAAAAAAGAGTAAGATAAAAGAGAATAGATAGTTGGATAGATGCCAATTGATAAAGAAAGAGAAAAAAAAGACATTCTCCATTCTTCTATCACATGTCTGTCCTACTCTCTCATGCAGCTCCCTATTCACCACTTACATCCGAGTCCATAAATTTTTGTTTCAGTATGTTACTATGGATGGATTGTCTATTTTCATACCATGGGCATTCTTTCCCCCTAGAATCCAAGTCTTAGTCCCTCTCACCTACTTAAGGATAACACTCAAGAATCCTCTCTTTCCTGCATCATATTTAATCTCTCACACTGGCTTGACTTGACATTCACAAAAGCCTGAAAGTATGCTGTAACATCTTCCATTTTATAAAAATTCTCTTTTTACCACTTATCCTTCTCCAGCCATAGACCTATTTGTCTTCTACACTTTTATGCCAATATCCTCAAAATGATATTGAAAAGAAGGCAGTGTTCAAGTATCACACTTACAGGGATGCCTTTCCTCACAGGGTTTTACTCCAAAGACCTAATCATCGAGACTGTTCTCTTCCTTAATTCTTTCATAAACCCATTCCACTGTTTAATTATATCTAATGAGATCTTATCTATACCATCAATGACCTCCACATTTTTAAATTAAAAATTAACTTCAGTCCTCATTTCATGTTACCAATGAACAGCATGACACTTTTTTTTTTTTTAAGTACTGGTTTTTGGAACACCATTTTTTGTTTCTCCTCCTATCTTACCTGCAGCTTATTTTTGCTTTCCTTTGTTGGCTTCTTCTAATATATTTATCTCTAAATGTTAAAGTGCCTGAAGTCTCCATCCCCTGCCCAGACCATGTCTTAATCTAATGTACTTCCTGGGGTGACTTTGTACAGTTTAATGGATGAATCTCAAATACAATTTTAGGTCTAGATTCTAGTATGAATACTAGACTTTGTATATATTTTTTATGTATTACATCCAACCCATCATTTCCACTTGCATGTCTTATTATATCTCATTAGATATTAACTATATCTAATGAGATCTTATCTATACCATCTATATAGATGTTTATTGTCTGTTTTCCCTTCAAGAATGTAAAACTTCATGAGAGCAAAGTCTTTATTTTTTTTTCATTGGTATTCCCAGCATTTGGAATTGCCTAGCACAGAGTAAGCTCTCAATTTTGTTGAAATGTTGATACTTTACCTAATGAAATATAATATCTATGACCCAGTACATATTCTAAAGAACCCAGTTCCATAAGGTTGTTAATTTCAATATTATTATGGAAGCAGGAAGATGAAGGCATCTTGGAGGTTTATCTCTAAGACTTGATGCATAAAATGTAGTAGATGCTCATTATGGCATTAGAGGTTCACATAGCTACATAGGTAGATCTTGAAAATAGTTCTGAGTAAAAGTAGTATAAAATTCACAAATATATGCATTATTTATTTATATAATGATTCTCCTTATGTAAATTAAAATCATGCACACAAACTGGCAGTATATGCAAGTAGTCATCTAAGCAGAAAGGGATTTATCATACACATTAGAATGGTTGCTCATGGGAAGGAGAAAGGAGCAAGTTATATGGTGAAAATGAAGAGATGCATGAATGTATGAATAAATAGACAAAAGAGAAATTGTGCATGACCAACTGTGACATGGGCTTTGAGCTAAGAGGTGTAAGTATCTCAACTCTGCATCTGAAGCACACCAGAAGGAAACAATGTTGGATTAAAAAAAGAAGAAGAAGAAGCAACATTGGGTCTGCAAGTGATGAGAAGAGCAGTGGCATAATAAAAGGGAAAGAACACTATTCATTTTGCTTTTGAGTCCTTCTTCTCAAAATTCATCTTGAGAGAGGGGATTCCATGATTTAAGTTTGGGTCACTTGCATTCTTCTTGACTATACAAAGTTTTGAGAGGAAAAACTTGGAAAAGCAAATGGGGCATGCTCAAGATTTATCTTATCACAGACTTAAGAAAGAGAGCTTCCCAAAGTAAAACCAGGGTTCTGTTAGGAAGCTATGTAGTTGAAAAATAAAACCACTAAAGACCACATAATATAAAAAGTTCCTCATTGGTATCCATTAGCAATGACCCTAAATGATTGTTGAATATAATCCTTCCTGGAAAATTCAATATTATTTGTTTTTGGGGAAAAAAATCACACTAAAAACGCTCTAGTTTTCAACTATAAATTGAATTGATAGGTAACCAAAGCAATCTAAAGTTATGCAACTGATAATTTATATTCAGATAGTGGAGACCTAAGGTGCAGAAATCAGCTGCATAATTGAAACAGTTGCCAACAAAAAACTAATAACACACATATATACCACACATATATACGTAGTTACCCACACACATAGTATCCATTAGGTTAATAGAATAGCCATTTGTGATCATTTAGACCTTAAACTAATATTGTATTCTATGCATGAATTTTCTTTCAGTGAGAAGCATAAATTTTTCAGAACACAATTTTTTTTCTTGTAGGCACCATTTTCTCAATTTTAAGAAATGGTAACACTACTGAGGCTTAAAATTATTTTATTGTGGAATTGTATTTTTACTTTGTTTCTCTTGTCTTTCCATCTTGAAATTTTAAAATTTCATGATTTTATTTATGTAATTATTGGCACCTTTCTTAGGAAATTTGGGAAGAGAAAAAAGAAATAGAAAAATAAGACGTTAAACCATAAAGATTTTTTAGAGGGAGTAGAATCCAACAATCCATTCTTTCATCTATTTATCAAGTACGTTTTAAGCATCTACTCTGAGCCAAGCATCGAGTTGCACATAGTAGATAACAGAAGGAAAGGCCTTAAAAAAGTCTTTTCTAAAAACTATATACCTATATCTATTGATCGATCTATCATTAGATAATATGTATAACTCTGTTAATATAATCAACGACTCTACATTCTCAGTCCTTGTTAATTCAATTGGAAAAATTCATGATATTCTTACAGTCTACGTGTAGAAGTTTCAATAGACTTTTACCCTTCTGATTTCCATTTTTTGGTTTTCTAAAATTATAATTTCCAATCGCTATTACTAATAACAATGTGCCTCTATTCTCTGCAATTGCTTTGGCAAAGTGAATCAAAGAAGTTTCAGCCATTCCAGGCTTTAGCCTGAACAGATTGTCTGAGTCTTCCAGTTGATTGTCGGGGAGGAATGCAGATTGCCTGCCCACCAAGCACTGGGATGCCACTCAATGACAGAACATTGCCCTTGGGCTTTGAAATCAGGGGACCTCAGATTCTGTCAGAGTACAATTGAAAAGACTCTCAGAGGCAAGAAATCTCTCTCTAGTCTTCTCCCTCTGTTTACTTGCCTCTGAGATATTCCATTACTTTATGTAGAATCCTTGATTTCTGACACAAGCATCCATTCCTGTGATGCTGTGCCCTTGCCAAACTAAGATAAATGTCTTTGGAGACAGTTATTTTGCAGCTTCCCATTTTAGAGAAAGCTAATATGTGCTTTAGGATTTTTTTGTGGCAAGGTCAATATCATTTAGCTTGTTGTATTCTTTTATTTATTGATTGTTCTGAGTTCAGGGAAGGCAGAGTTCCAACTGGCCTTGGGTTCTGAATTCACTCTTTCATCTTTCTAACCTGGGAATCTGTTTGTCTCATGGAATATTGAGCTGAGCTGGATGTGCTCCTTTCTTTAAAAATAGCCACATTCTGGGCATAGATCACTATGAGAACATTTTTGGACATTTCACATTCCTTCCCAGTGGGTACCATAAAGTCATGGCCATGAAGGCTAGCCAAGAGAAGCTAGCAAGTATCTACATTCCAACCCAGAGGTACTGTTCTTAGCATTATTTGGCTTGATCTCTTTGTTTCCCTCACTGGTTGTCATAATGTGTCCTGGAGCTATTCTAAGCATACTCTATTTTCACAATGCCCTCCATGAGGCTTAGGTGACAGGCAATGGTAAGAGACAAAACACAATTATTATTAGTTTGTTCTTTTATTTACTTTATAAGCCTGTAGGCTTTGGGTTATCTTTGAGAGTTATTTATATAATGTTACTACTTAAAAATTACCCCTAATTGCTTAAAGAGCAGGGTATTTAATCATTGAAGGACATTATGATAACCTAAAAACAAACCTTGACTTACAGTTTCCATGAAATAAGGTGAATGGAGTTGAGGCTCATTTCATTTAAGTCAGGGGAGGCTATCAAAGACATCCTCAAATTGCTTTCCTTAAAACAATGTATTTTTTAATTGTCAAAGTGATAGCAATATTAAATGCTTTCTTATTATGTCAGCATCAATGAGAGTTGTCTATTTTTCCATCAATCAATCATTCACCTGTCTATCATATATCTATCTAGTATGCTACTCCCTTTTATTTTCTACCAACACTTATTTCCGTTGAGTTATATGAAATTTTGTAACTGGCTTTAATAAACCACCTTGTGATTTTCTATCAGGATTATGGCCAGACTAACTTCTGCATTATCACTTGCACCATTCTCTTACCCCATCTAATATCACATACTTGAACACATCAAAACAAATATTTAACACTGCCTGCTTCTTGTGAGGTGTATTCCACACAGATCTGAGAAAATATCTTTTTCACATTTTTTGTTGAGTGTGGCCAGAGGACATTTACTGGTATGAAAATAACAGAATGCTATATTTTTATTGTTTTGACAAAAACTATAGTCGTTAGGGTCAGAGTAGGTTTCTCCTAGAGGCCATGTGCTCTCCAAATAAATTTAGGAGTTGGAAGAAACTTCAAGGCATATAAAGAAAAGACTACACATGTAAATAGTGGTGGGTTCCAGCAGTTTTAACCAGAACCCTAGCCATAAGAAGAAATGCTGGAGTATCCAGTATGGTGGCCTGGTTCTAATAAAACTAAGGCAGCAGTTAACAAAAATCTCCCCCCCCCCCCACTGTTACCAAAGCTTTATCTCACTAAACAACTTTTGAATTATTCTTTAGCTCTTAAACTCCAAAACCAAAAAGTGTCCCTAATAGACTGTGATTAAAAAACATTTATTCTTTTTGTCATTGTATAATTTTCTGCACTTCTGTACTCATATTTAGAAAACCATGTTGACAAATGATTTCTTACTGCAGACTGCTTCTGTGGGCTCACCAGTGATTGCAGTTATTAGTGCTTTGTTGTTGTTGTTGTTTGTTTTTTTTTCTCTGCAATAAATGAGTGACTTGTGATCTGCTATTAGTTTCTCCCATTTGTTTGATGTACTCAGTTGCTGAGCCTTGAAACAAGTGTTGGGCATAGCATTTGATAGTCTCTACAACCTCCTGGAACAGTTAGAACTGTATATACAATTCCTTTTGTAATCAAAAGAACAATGACCACAATGCTACTCTTAAGGCAAATGTTCCAACAAAAAGGCCTCCAGTGATGGCTGGTGTAATTCATCCTTTCTGAGCAAATGTGCTTAGGCATTATGCAGTTAGAGGAAAGTTTCTTTTGACCTTCTATTCTGTTTACTTTCATACCATCTGTGCTCTACATCTTGACCACACATTCAGGTCATTAAAATATGGCTCTTACACTTTATATCAGTGTTGTGAGTCATCTGCCAGTCAACTTCACTAAATTCAACTCAGTCCCATATCTCTGTCTACTTCTTTATTATTTAGTGATAATCTGAAAAATAATTTTTCTAACCCTAGACTAATATTTTCTCCCTAATTGCCTCACAAACTAATAATTTCTCCCAAACTGGTGATTAAATCGGTTAAGCATCTGCCTTCAGCTCAGGTCATGATCCCAGGGTCCTGGGATCGAGCCCTGCATTGGGCTCCCTGCTTGTCAGGGAGTCTGCTTCTCACACTCCCTCTGCTCTGCTTGGACTCTCACATGTGCTCTCTCTTTCTCAAATAAACAACTAAAATCTTTTAAAAAATACAATGATGATAGGAAAAAAAATAAGAATACTATAGAAAGGGAGAAAGCCATGGTAGAGAGGAACAGCAGAGTGAAAATAGGAGAAATAAGAGAAATAGGTAGTCAGAGATGAAAGGAATAGAGTATGTCACAAAGTGGTCATAAGAGATTGATTCTCTAGATTAAGAAGTTTCAAGATTTAGGCTGAGGTTTGGAGAAACCTTTAGACTGAGAAGGGGACCATGGTACAAAGCAAGGTAATGGCACCCTCCACCCTCTGGCCAATATAAGCCTAGAGAGAGCAATTGCTTACAGATGTCATGAGTGATCAGTGTTTGTTCTGAGATCATCAGACCCTGAGTCTGACTCTTATTGAAAGATAACTAGGGAAATGGAGAAAATATCAAGTCTGGGAGCTGACTCAGCATTGGGTCATAGTGAGATGTGGGTATTGAGAGAGGAAAACAGGTGTCTATTGCCCAAGAAGTGCTCCTTGTATCCCATCCTTTTGGGTCTAACTGGAGTTAGAAGGAAACTTTAGTTGTACTAATCATGGGCCCATGCTTTATATTCTTATAAATGATAGTGATTATTTTTTTTTCTTTTTAAAGATTTATTTATTTATGATAGACATAGGGGAAGAGAGAGAGAGAGAGAGAGAGAGAGAGAGAGAGAGAGAGAGAGGCAGAAACACAGGAGGAGGGAGAAGCAGCCTCCATGCCGGGAGCCCAATACGGGACTCGATCCCAGGACACGATCCCGGGACTCCAGGATCGCCCCTGGGCCAAAGGCAGGCGCCAAACCGCTGAGCCACCCAGGGATCCCCTGTAATGATAGTGATTATTAATGCTTATTGAAACTGTATAAGCCACAAGCTGAGCTGAGTGCTTTGCATGAATTGTTTTTATTAAATCTTCACAATTCCAGAAGGCAAGAACAATGATTTTCTTTATTGTGTGAATGGAAAACTAAGGTTGAAGAGATGAGACAGCTTGTTTGAGGCCACAGAGCCAGGAAGTTGCATGCTTGGGACCCACATTATCTGATATCAGATCTAGATTTCTTAACCCCAACTTTAAACTAAAGAGAACTAAGACCAAATTACTGTAGCAGAGGCTGCGAGTGGTAGACAGAGGACAGATCTACCTGGCCCTAGCCTCCTTCAGCCAGGGAGATGTTAGTGATATAGTTGATTTCTTCTTCTCAAATTTTAAACAGCTGTGAGGTGTTTAGACTACTGAGCCCAGTATCAGTATATATAAATAACCCTAACTTGATCCCCTTTGATTTTATTTTTGGATGTCACAGCCTTGTCCTTTCTTTATTTTAGCTAAGCCTCTACTGCATGTTCCCTGAGCAGCAGAACGATACATTTCAGGAGAATATTTTATGTGATGCTGACACCAGCTGCTCCGTGGAGAGCTTCAGGCTCCTGCCAGAGTTTAATTGGCATCCAGGAGCAGATGGGCTCCAAAGCACCAAAAAAGTGATCGTGTTTCACAATAAGTCTTTATCTCAGCATGAAAAAAAGTAATAAATTGTGGAGAGTCTGAAAAATTATTCTCTAAACACATACACAGAAATTTATTATGCTAAGATGTAGCTTTTTGCCAAAAAGGAAGACAACAGGTCTGCCTTTTTAACAGGTCCATGTAACTTGTGTTTCTGCACTGATTATTTAAAGCTCTTTAATATCCAGTGCTGGGTAATGTTAATTAACATTCATTCATTGAACAGACATTTCTAAGGACTCACTATATGTCAAGAAATATTCTAGAAATAGAGTAGTAAACAAAGATAGGTATAAATTCTCACCTTTGTGGAGCTTACATTGTGGATATAAATATGCTTGAAAGAAATGGATAAGGTGGAGAAAGATAGATTCATCATTTACCTCTTTTAAGGTTCCAAAAATTCCCTTGTATTAGGAAAACATACTTATGATGTCAACTGATTGAGAAAAATATATGACAGTAATTTCTATGGATTCAGAAATGCTTTATTTCTATTTTATTAGTCACAATTGCATGTCCATGCATCAGAAACAGCCACACAAATATATGTGTGACATACTGATTTCGCCTTAAGAAATTCCTGGTTTTTACATGCCTTGGTGTATCTCCAGTGATAATTTCACAGGATCCAAGGACTGGATCCAAGGACCACAAGTTGGGAGACTAAAATAGATAATATCTGAAGGGTCTTTCTAGTTCTGAGGGCAGAGTGCTGTCTTACAAGAACTGCTAGATGCTCCCTGTTGAAAGATGTTTTTAAGAAGCTAGGATCTAAAAAAAAAAAAAAAAAAAAAGCTAGGATCTTTACTGGACTCATGTTTTTTTACATTAGAATATTTTAAGGTAATTCACATTTTCCTGAATCTTAAAATTATCAGGATGTGATATTGCTCCTAAAATTTAATTTGTCTTTGTTCTATATTAGATAATTCTTTTTATAATTGTCTCATAAAAAATTAATTTTCTTTCTGTCTCACTTAAAAGGCATGCATTTAAAGCTCTTTTACCCTGGTAACTAAGAAAAGTTAGACCTTACTATGACTAATAAAAATGTATTGAATTTATATTTATGATTGAGTTTATGTTAAAAAAGTACTTTGAAATAGGAAGAATATCTAAGCTTGTGTCATTTTTATTCTATTAATCAGATTCTTGAAGAAAGTCACATCAATGTTTGGGAAATATTTTGGAAAGTCCAAAATAACATAGAATAATCATTTTAATTTGCATATAATCTCTGAGAAATCATTAAGCCTTCCTTAAATTTGTCGAGATGGATTATTTCCTTAGTGCTTCAGTGTGATGATCAATCTTCCAATTCTTGTCTTAATAAGTTCATAATTCAATAGTTGTTACTAAGTTTTAATCTCATACAGCAGAATATTGGCATTATTTTGTGCTTTATTGGGTACAGAAAGTTTCCCCTTAATATATTTCCATTTTTTGAGAATTCACTTTTATAGAAGATATCTGAGGAATTATATCTTGGGATAAAAAATGTTTTTGCAAACTGTATCTTATCAACTTGGCCTTTTAGACTAATCAACTTGGCCTTTGCAATTAGATATTTTGATCTAGTTGATTATACATAATATAATTGAAAATTAGAGAGCAGTGGCAATTTCTACTTAAATCCCAATTATGAAATGAGCCCTAAGATTTTTCCTTTATTTCTATCTTTGGTTTCAGCTTCTTGTCTTAGAAATGAGAGGAATGGAGGGGAGAGAATGTGGAGATATTAATTTACTATGAATTGTAACTGAATCTAAAAATATTAGGTCAGGAATGCCTGGGTGGCTCAGCGGTTGAGCATCTGCCTTTGGCTGAGCATGATCCTGGTTTGGTTATTGAGATCTCAGGCTCCTCGCAGAGAGCCTGCTTCTCCCTCTGCCTACGTCTCTGCCTCTCTCTCTGTGCCTCTCATGAATAAATGAATAAAATCTTTAAAAAAAATAAATAAAAACATTAGGTCAATAAGAAGTATGGATAAATAAATCTTAAGTCATTCATAGAACACTTTCATTGGGTATAGAGCTCTGTTATGCAAATGAAGTGAAAAATAAGTTCCTTGTTTTTAAGAAGTTTGCTGTAATATCATATTTATATGGTGGTTGAAATGATAAAAAGTAGATAAAGTGCCATGTATTTATGACATGCTTATTATATATCTAGATCTATTATTTAACAAGAACAAAATACTTGTTGGGAGCTCTAGGAGAGATCATATAGGGAAAAGTTGAATCTGACATATTTTTGTATCAATAAACTAAAGAAAATATTTTAAAAATCTTAAAAGCAATTAAGATAAATATTACCTAATAATTAATGGTAGATAGGGAGCAGACATCTCAACAATAACAATAGAAAGCCTAATGGAATGAAGTCTTTAAAAAGTACTGACAAATTACTTTTGAGTTAGATTTCTATACCCAGCAAAACTATTATATAGAGACACAAGAGAAAAAAAAAAAGAAAGAATATTCTATCTTTGGCATCTTGCTGAAAGAACACTTATAATTTTTATTTCATGAAATAGGAACCTAATCCTAGGAGAAAGGATTGAGAGGTGAGTAGCAATAGCAAGCAAAGATACTGGTTGACATAAACAAGCATTGATTGTAATGATAGTTTATGATGATATGTCAATGATAACAACAATAATAATAATGACCAACTGGAGGCTCAAAATTAATGTCAAACTTACATACTAGACAACAGTAAAATGTGTGAAACTGGAATAAAATCACTAAGTTCCTTTATTAACCAGGAAGAAAAGGTACTTTGGGGATACAATCAAAATTTCAAGTATATGAACCTCTGCAGGATCTTTGAAGTCAAATGGTTTGGGTTCCCCAGTTGATAACTGTGTGACCTTGAATTATTTATTTAATCTATTCCTCAGTTTGTCCATATGAAAAATAAAGTTGATAACAGGGCAGCCCTGGTGGTGCAGCGGTTTAGCGCTACCTGCAGCCTGGGGTGTGATCCTGGAGACCCGGGATCGAGTCCCACATCAGGCTCCCTGCATGGAGCCTGCTTCTCCCTCTGCCTGTGTCTCTGCCTCTCTCTCTCTCTCTCTCTCTCTCTCTCTGTGTCTCTCATGAATAAATAAATAAAATTAAATAAAAAAAATAAAGTTGATAACAACAGTGTTTACTTTATAGTGTGTTATAATAATGAGTTTGGTACTTATAAAGCATTAAAACAGTGTGTGCCTCTGTGAGAGTACTATATTTTATATATATATATTATATATATATGCATACATACACATTACACATACATATGAAATATTTTCTAATACAAATAGTATATATACCTGGATAGGTTTGATTATGATTAGTTACCATGTGGACCTAGAGGGTGTTATGCTAAATGAAATAAGACAGAAAAGACAAATGCCGTATGATTTCATTTATATGTGAAATCTGAAAAACAAAACAAATGAACAAAACTGACTAAAATACAGGCAACAAGCTGGTGGTTGCCAGAGGGGAGGTGGGTGAGGAGATGGGCAAATAGATAAAAGGGATTAAGAGGTACAAACTTACAGTTATAAAATAAATAAGCCATGGAGATGGAAAGTACAGCATAGGGAATATAGTCAATAATACTGTAATAACATATGGTGACAGATGGTGACTACACTTATTGTAGTGAGAACTGAGTAATGTATGGAAGTGTCAAATCAACGTTTTACATTCGAAACTAATACAGCATTGTATAATATTTACACTTCAATAAGAATTAGTTTAAAGCTGTTGTAGGTTCTTTTTTCTGTTTAGAGATTTATTTATTTACTTTTAGACATTTTAAGAAGCAAAATAATACACATCAATAAATGTATATATTTTTACATCTTCTTCTAAATCTATTCTAATGGAAAGAGCATCTAGATTATAGGGCAGCATCTAAATGAGCTGATGTATCTTTGATATTCTGTTGTTAGCTATCTTCTTTGGAATGAGTTTCTATTTTTTTCTTCAACTATATTACTTTTACTATAATTATTGCTCTTGAAAGAGCAAGGTACACTCCAATCAGATGGATCACATCTTAAATAGAAATCTTAATTTCATCTATATTTTATCTCTTCAGATAATTGGGATAATAGAAAAGGAGGTAAAGATGAATGATAGCTGTTCATAACTGGAGGTTATTTCAATTAGAAGGAGCTCACTTCTTAGAAAGAAAATCCCATTTGTGATGAGGACTGGGTGTTGCATGTAAGTGGTGAATCACAGAATTCTACTACTGAAACTAACATTATACTATATGTTAACTAATGAATTTAAAGAAAAACTTAAAAAAAAAGAAAAATTCCTGATTGGACTTGAAACTTGGGACAGTTCTCATCTAAAATGATGTAAAACTTGCTTGTGCTGACTTCTTTTTTGTTGATCTTGTCCCAAGAGCATGAAGAGGGGGCTGCAATTCTGCTCCTTGTGGAGGGGCACTGGGAATGCCTGCTCTCTAATGTAACAAAGTAGCAGTGCAGTAGCATTGGCAGTTTACGGTGTTTAGCTCTGGTATTTCAATACTGTCTTCCAGGCAATCTCTAAAACTGTCTCCTCATTCAGGCCTGAGGATGGATTCCCTGGGGATCGCTCATCTCAAGCCTCTTTAGCGTGCCATTGGCACCAGCCCTGCAGCCCTGGCTCTGGTTCTGAAGGGTGCTTTAGGCTGAACAAAATCATTCCACCGGGTTCTTTGATCTGATCCCAGTTGGGTCAGCTGGGGAAGTGAGCTTGCTCTCTCCACTCTTCTACAGCTCCAGGTTGGCTTCTGGCCCTCCAATGTGGTCTGTTCTTCTGATACCATGGGGTTCTAGCTCTCAGCTGCTTGCCCTGGCATTGGCCCCCATCTGGCATGCTGACTTCTCTCTGCTGGCACTGACTCCATTTTTCTGGCTTTTGTTTTCTTCAATGCTTCTGAGTTTTCCCTGACTCCCCATGAACTCCCAGGCATCCCAGGATGCCTGAGATGTAATCACATTTCAGCTGCTGTCCCCATATAAGGTACCAATTAAACTGAGATGAAAAAGAAGGAGTAGGTTCCAAGACAGAAAGCTGAAGCCAACATTTACTCATCTCTGAGCCATAGTAGCAGGAAGAAAACAACACACACACCCTGAGTTTTGGATTCTAAACTATAGTTTGGAGGCGTGAGGGGATTTGTTTTAGTATGTGTGTTTAGAGTCAGTATGAGGTTTCATCTTTAAGTTTTAGGGAATTGCTTGGAGTTGCTTATAAAGGAGTTGCTGAAAACCCCCATAAACAACTAGAAGTAAAATCCTATCACTGTAAGTATACTAAAACAGAAAAAAAAAATAGTTAAGCATTATATATAGAAAATCCTTTTCACAGTCCCCTCCAAAAAATAATGTCTCTTTCTTTTCTCACCTCAGTAGGAGATACTGTTGTAGTGCAAATTTATTTGTGAAGATATGTGGTCTTTTGATAGTATTAAAAAATGTCTGGTCGACCAAAGCCCCCCTCCCCCCCACACCAGGCTCTACAAAACAAGGTCACATGAGGGAATTCAAGATGAATTGCCAGTGATTGAACTTGGAAATGAAAGTCTTAGGTGAGTAAGAAACTTACCATTCACTTGTTCTCTGGCTTTCCTCATTAAGGTTGATTGCATGGTATTTTGTTTTGTTTTTTCTCTATGAGCTCAAGTTTAAATAATCACAAGAAACTGCTGGTATTTACTTTTTAAAAGCACTAAACTATTTGAAGTCAGTGCGGTAGGGAAGGAGGGCATAATAATGGCAAATAAAATTCCATTTTATTTTTAAAAACATGCTACCAAAAAACACTTGGTTCAAAGGAGGAACTCAAAATTGCAGAATTGTCCAAAAATAATGGTAATGAAGAGAAAAGCAGAATCTGTGGGATACAGCTGAATCATCAGAAGAAAATTTATAGCATTAAATAGATGTATCAATAAAAATAAAAATTAAAATGAATGAAACACCAATTAAAATGGAAAAAAAAAGTAAATCAGAAGAAAGCATAAAAAAGGAAGTAATATAAATAAAAACAGAAATTAATGACTTAGAAAACAGAAAAGTAGTCCTAAAATCACATTGAACTATTCCATTAATATTAAAATTGAGAAACCATTACTTAGTGTAATTGAAAGAAAGGATAAAGAAGAAATAATAAAGAAGAGAAAAAATGAAAGCAGAAAACCACAAAATTGGAGATCAAAAAGAAGAAAAAAAAAACATCAAACCAAGCAATTTAGAAAGTTCTATTTTGCCCAATATGTGCAAATCGATTTGAAAATCTTCATAAAGATGGAAATTTAAAAAATCCAACTTATCATAGTTGACCCCAGTAAAGTGTGAATGAAACTATTACTAGTAAAGAAGTAGAAAAGTAAGCTGTCACAGAAGAGTTCCAGGTCCACCTGGTTTTACAGGAAACCATATACAACTGGAACTGAAAAACTTTAATCATTTAATATTTCAAATGCACTGAGTCAATAATCCCAGTGCATTCAAAATATGCCAGAGAATATAGTCATGAAAGAAATCTTCCCATTTCATGGCCTGAATCTACTATAACATTAAACCCTAAAGCTGACAATGATACCACCAAAAAAAGAAAAGTACAGAAAATCTCACTTAAGAATATCAATGTCTTGGGATCCCTGGGTGGCGCAGCGGTTTGGCGCCTGCCTTTGGCCCAGGGCGCGATCCTGGAGACCCGGGATCGAATCCCACGTCGGGCTCCCGGTGCATGGAGCCTGCTTCTCCCTCTGCCTGTGTCTCTGCCTCTCTCTCTCTCTCTCTCTCTGTGACTATCATAAATAAATAAAAATTAAAAAAAAAAAACCTTTAAAAAAAAAAAGAATATCAATGTCTTACATAGTCTTAATAAAAGTATTAAAATATTAGCAACTGGAATTTGACAGCATATATAAAAGTAATTGCACGATGACCAAGGGCTGAGATTAATTCTAGGAATGCAACATGGTTCATTTAATTCAGGTGGTTAACTATTAAAAATTTCATTAAACTGATACAACATAGTAAGAAGGCTAGGGAGAAAAATCATTTGAGCATCTTCAAATATTCAGAGAAGGCATCTGACAACATTCAATATCCATTCATAGCATAAACATTCAATGAAATAGTATTTGATGGATATTTAACCATATGAGCTTTCTCTCTCTCTCCCTCCCTTTTCCCTTCCTTCTGAAAAATTAGCATAAAAAATCTAGCATCTTATTTAATGGGGAAACTGTAGAAATGTTTTGTCTAAAGTTAGGAACCAGGTAAGACTGCTCATTTTCTCCACTACTGTTTAACATATTGTTGGAAGTATTAGCCTATGCAAATAACTCAAGAGAAAACAATTGGAAGCATAAGAATTGCAAGGGAAAAAGTAAAACTATATTTATGTGGAAATAGAATAATTATATAGAAAAGAAACCGTGGAAAACAATAAAAATGATAGAGAATTTAGTATAATAGGAGGTTATTAAATTAACATAAAAAATCAGTAAGCATCACAAAAAATCAGAATCTAAAATGGATCAGATCCTATTTCATGAATCATAACAGAAATTATATTCATTTGTATCAAATCTGCAAAAAAATATTCAAGATGTAGATAAGAAAAACATTTAAAAAGTTTCCAAGAGTCACACAAATAGAGCTGAACAAATAGACATACTCATTCTTGGATGGAAGACACAGTGTCATGATGTCAGTTATCCCTAAATTGCTTAAGTTTAATGTAATTCCAATTAAAAAAAAATCAGTCTTTTTCCATAGCTGGATAGACTGATGATAAAATTTAATTGGAAAGAAAATAAATAATAAGAATAGACAGGAAAATACCAAAAAAAGAAGAGGAAATGTGTATATATAGTGAAGTCACAGCGATTCATCTTCAAAACTAAATACTATACAGGGAGCCCGGGTGGCTCAGTCCATTGGGTACCTACCTTTGGCTCAGGTCATGATCTTGGGGTCCTGGGATTGAGCCCCACATTAGGCTCTCTGCTCAGTGAGGAATCTGCTTCTCCCTCTCCCTCTGCTGCCCCCCTCCACTTGTGCTCTCTCTCTCTAATAAACCCAATCTTTAAAAAAATTAAATACTTTAAAATATATTGTAAACACTAAAAAGCTATATGATTAAGTCATTTTGTTAATGTTACATAGACAAACTGACTAGTGGAATAAAATAGAAAATTCAATAAGTAACCCAATTGTATATGGGGTTTATATGGAAATTTAGTATAATATACTAGAATGGAGATGTTTCACAGCCTGATGGCCTTGGCTCAGCAGTGGAGCCCCCTGTGGGACTGCAGGTATGATAGTGGGCTGGAGGCACATTACAGCTCCCCTTCTGCTTGGAGGCGTGGCCATATGTGAGCACACTTGCCTCAGAGGCTGCAAGCCTGGTCAACATGGGAAGGAGGGATCTGTGCCTGGCCTGGAAGGGGCACAGGGCCCTTGACTGGCCCTGTGTGCAGTCCTAGAGCCATTTGGGGGTGAGGATAATTGCCAGGGGTGTGGGGCTCCCTGTGCAAAGCAGCTCTGCCCTCTGGGTACATTTCTCTGCTTTAGTCCTGAATTTTGCCCACCAGCCACTGGCCCTCAACTTGACCACCCTGGCGGTGCACGGGACAGCTTGCAAGTGTAGCCAACCTGAGCCAGGGACTGCTGATGCCTCTTCAGCCTCCCTGGTTACTCAGAGGGCAACAGACGACCTCTGCACCAGTTGCCTTCCATTCAGTCCCTCTCTGCAGACTGGTATGGAGAGCTGTAAATAAAGACCTTGCAGCTTTGACTGTCAACTCTTAAACAACAACGACAACAGCAACAAACAAACAAACAAAAAACAACCCCCTAAAACAGAAAACCATATCTAAGTAGATTTGTGCACTTCGAATCCCTGTTGTTCAAGGGTCAACCATACATTTTGACTCACTTTTGTACCCTGCAAAAATTCCACTTCTAGGAGTCTATCTCTATAATACGTTGGCAAAAAAAGAAGAGAGTTATGCATAAGACTCTTCGTTGCAGCACCCAGTAACAAAAGATTGGAAATAATCTGAATTTTCTGTGGCAGAATGAATTGCTATCTATCAGCATACCAGAGTAATATGCAGCTATAAGGAGGAATATTAAGAACTTCAATATAGTGCTGTGGAATGATGTCCAGGATATATTGTTAAAGGGAAAAAAAGATGGAAAGTGTGTTATTATTTTTCTAAGAAAGGGATACTATATTGCTTATATATATATTTAAAAATATTTTATTTATTTATTATGAAAGAGAGAGAGAGAGAGAGGCAGAGACACAGGCAGAGGGAGAAGCAGGCTCCATGCAGGGAGTCTGATGTGGGACTTGATCCCGGGTCTCCAGGATCACACCCTAAGCCAGAAGGCAGACTCTTAACCACTGAACCACCCAGGAATCTCTATATTGCTTATATTTAAAAATGGAAAAAAAAAACTCCGCCATAACAAAAGAATGAGAAAGTATAGTGGGTCACTTTTGGTTATTAGAACTGATGCTTTGGATGATGAGGGAGAGAATAGGCAAGAGGTGATATGGATGAAATTGGAATCTTTCAACATAAGTTCCAAGTATTTAGCATGAAATGATGTTAATATTTTATATAATTAAAATTAAATAGTTAAAAATCCCATAGTATCAGAAAGGATACAAATCAAATGAATTGTGCATCCAGTTGATGGTTTAACTGCACTTATATGCACACACAGAGGAACTATTCTAAATGATTTCAAACTCAATAATTTGTACTTTCTTAGTGGAATATGTCCTCATGATAAAAATAATAGCAAAATATTTTTAAGTCATTTTTAGTAATCACATTTTTGGTAGTAGTTTTGTATTGTTTTACTGAGGTATGTGTATTGTGGCATAGAACAGATGAGAGATATTGATATTGAGTGAATTTTATGGTGTGGGAAAAGAAGAAACAGTTGTAATATATGTAAATTAAAAATACTAACATGAACTTGAGATATTTTATCTTAAAAAATATGTTTGGTATGTTAAATGGCCAAGAACTCAATAGCATGGAAATACCCTGATGCCAAAATTATATTCTCTGAATATCATTTCCCACTACTAAGAACTAGGAATCTTGGAGAAAAGAGTGATTCTAGTTGAGGGTAGAAATGTACAACATAAACTCAGAACATCTTGTTATATTAGAAGCAAGAAAGTTATTATAGACTATGGTTGCATTAAAAGGACTCAAAAGCCAACTTGAAAAATCTCTCAGTGACTGAAAATGGAACCATTTGAGTATTGATAAGTATTAATAAATGCAATGAAACAATGAAACATATCATATTTGTTTAGATTTGTGAATTTATAGTAATACTGAAAAAATCCTTAGTTGCTTTTGGAGGCTGTTAGGAAACTAATTCATTACTTGAAAACACATATATCCATTAATTTCTGTTTTTATCACTATTAATCCTTTTTATGCTTTCTTTTGATTTACTTTGTTGTTCTTTCTCTAGTTTTTTGAGTGGAGTATTTAATTTGTTTTCATTTAAAATTTTTATGGATATAGATATTTAATGTTATAAACTGATAAAAATCAATTATTATCCTTTTTTTCTATATGATCTAAACCTTAGGGTACAAATGAAAAGGATAGAAGAGACAAGGATGGAACTCAGACTTCTTTTATTATATCTCACTTTAAGAATTTGACTAGGAGGGCGCCTGGGTGGCTCAGTTGGTTATGTGTCCGACAATTTTACCTCAGGTCTTGATCTCAGGGTTGTGAGACTGAGCCCCACAGTGGGCTCCATGCATGGAGCCTGATTAAGATTCTCTCTCTTCTTCTCCCTCTGCCCTTCCCCCTTATCCCTTCCACCTTCCTGCTTGTGTGCACACACTCTCTCTAAAGAAAAGAAAACAGAATTTGACTTGGGTACTAATGGTTGGATGACCAATAATGTATAAAGGGAAGTTTCTCCTTAAAGACTATTACAATTAATAAATAAAGAGGAAATAATAGAAATAGAATAATACCATTTTATAAATTCCCCAAATTAATGGATCTCAGTGATATAATCAGCAATGACTGAGAAAATCACAGACAAACACACATAAACACGAGGGAGAGACAGCCAAAATGTGGACCTCTTAGTGGAAATACAAAGTGTTGGCTGTGAAGTAATATGTCCCACTCACTTCCTCTCTATAGTGTCCCATTCCACCCCCCCATCTCTCTCACACACTCACACACACACACACACACACACACACACACAGCAAACTGTAATGTGATTAAGCCTCTCGCTCTAAATAGTAATTCACATGCAATATAAGAGATAGAGCAACATGTTAAATGATACCATGGGGTTGCAGTCAACAAAATCAAAACTATATGAAAGTCTATAGAATAAGTGATCTGATTGATTTTCTTAATAAATAAATTGCAAGGGGGAGAACATACATTGGAGGGGGAAAGTCTATCAAATCTTTAAAAATGTGAACCAATTTAAACAAAGACCCTATTTGAATAATGATCCAAACAAAAATTTGGATAATTGGAAGTCAATCATGGAAATGTGAACACTGACAAGATTTTTAATAATATAAGAGATTTTTTAAGGCACAATAATTATATTTTAGTTTTACTAAAAAAAGTACTTATCAATCAGAGATACATACTGAAATACATAAAAATAAAATGATATGGCATTTGTTTTGAAGTTATTCACTGAGAAGGGGAGGGGTAGTAAGTGGGGGATAATGAAACAGTATTGATCATAATTATTGAAGTTATGTGATGGATTCATATAATATTCCATTTGGCTTTTGTTTTTTAAAATTTTCTGTAAAAATATTTTTTGAAACTTCAATACATGAAATATAATCACTCAGTAAGTAACAACAATTCAGGCTTTTAAAAAAAGTGTTTATCTCCCAATGAACAATACTAAAACTCTTTCAATTACAAAAAGACATATGTATGTTCTTGATTGTGAGGAAATTAGAAAACCTTAAGACTGTGCTTCTTCATGAGGCAGATTAGAAATTTGCTGGCATGGTGTCAGTGATGTGATGATAAATATTTAACAATCAGCTCTCCAGAAATAGGAAAAAAATTAGTGATTTTTTATTTGTAGCATTTTCTAATTTTTCTGGTGTAAATACTTTCTCCATGGCCAATTTCAGGCTCCCGACTCAATGTCACTGGACATGGAATTGGAACTGGAAGAGCTGTTCACAACTGATCAGTTCTCACAGCCAGCCAGTATAAATAAGCTGGCTCCAACTCACCACTGCAGAGCCCACATTGAAAGACCTAGGAAATATTCAGACCATTACTGGAGCACTTCATTTTGTTGCCATCTACCACCTCCATGTCTCCTCCACAAACACATAGGCCTCCCAGAGCCCTGCTCTGTCAAGTCAAATCTCTGGATCCTTCTTAAGTAGGTTTGGCTCCCTAGATGTCGGACGACTAGGTCAGATTTTTGTATTGTGACATTTATTCCAATATGTTGTATGATCATTCATCAAATATTTACATGGCTTCTGCTATATGCCAGGCCCTGTGCTCAATGCTGACATTGTATGATGTGTAAAAGAAACTTTGATCTTTGCCCACATTGAGCTTATAGTATCATTGAAGCAGAGAAACATTCATGAAACCCCTCTTGAATATATAATTACAAATCATTCAGTGCTATAAAAGAAGAGGATCAAGATTCTATGTCAGTGTATAACTGAGCAGAGCTGACCAGTTCAGTCTGGAGGTTCAACAGCAGCTAGCTTCTTTTTTTTTTTAATTTTTTTATTTATTTATGGTAGTCACACAGAATGAGAGAGAGGCAGAGACATAGGCAGAGGGAGAAGCAGGCTCCATGCACCGGGAGCCTGACGTGGGATTCGATCCTGGGTCTCCAGGATCGCGCCCTGGGCCAAAGGCAGGCGCTAAACCGCTGCGCCACCCAGGGATCCCAGCAGCTAGCTTCTTTATGGAAGTGGTATCTGAAAGGAGATCAGAAGGTTTCTGAGGAATTAATATTAATACTGTATTACATTAGTATCAATTAGCATGATATTTCATATTAATTAATATCAATGTCAATAAAATATTAATATTTTTTTCAGAATACATGGGGATAGAGCATTCCAGGTAGATGACAGAGTCTGTGGAAAGGTCTTAAAGTGGGAGGAGGGATCAAAGGAGAGGAAGGGAGGCCAGAGAGGCTGAGAAGCAGCCAGCAAAAGGCGTAGCCATCAGAGATGTGGGAGAAGAGAAAGTAAAGGTCTTTTTTCCTGTGCTTATAGGACTGTGGAATGTGGCAACTAGGATGAGACCAATGCAACACAGAGTTTTTTTAAATAGAATATTCCAGTTTACCAAAACATCTATTTTTAATTCCCAGATGTTCACATTCATGTGGATATCTGGAGCACTTTCATTTTATTGTGAGTTTCCTACAATTTAAATTCATGAGATACATGTTTGATGAATATTCCTATTATTTGCAGGTGGCAATGTCCTACTGTCTAGGCAAAGGGGTCTCTGCCTTGGCATTCTGTTTGGCCTTCTTATAGCCATACCTCCCCTGGGTGGGGAAAGTCTGTGATGCGAAGAGTTGATGGCATTTCAGAGCCTCACCCCCTACTCCGTATGGATTATTATCTATGTATCTGGGAGCCCAGAATTTTCTGCCCAACCAACCCTAAAACTGCTGTCTGGGCACAGGAATCTGATAGCATTCTGTGCTACTGGAGCGAGAGGGGGCCAAGGCTGCTGTTTGTTGGATGGAGGCCAATGGTGGACCAAGCCTGAAAATATAGTCTTGGTTAACTATATACCTGAATATGAGGACCCTTCCGTGTGGGTGAAGCTGGGGTGGAAAAAGGAGGAGTCGGGGTACGCTGGGAGGAAGGTTCCGTATGTGTGTTTGTGTGTTTGTGTGTGTGGTGATGGTGGTGGTGAATGGCCATTAATAGCCTAAATTCTAAGTATTGTGAGAAGTTTAAATTTGAATCTGGCCTTCTAGGTCATTACAAGCTATATTTGTCAAAAAAGAAGGATAGAATTTTTATTTAATAATTCTTTAAGTTTTTAAGCATGTAGACATATGTGGTTCTCCATTTGTACTTTAGTTCAATGTGTTAATGAGGGCAGTTTTTGTAACCTATCTTAGAAGTGCTCTGCTATCCCTACAATGGGAAAACAGTCATTTTACATATGCATGCTTATTATATCCTTAATACATTTTGAGGTATCTAATGGATTGCAACTGCCATTGTGAGGAAGCTTCAGTGATACTTTTTGTTGGGTGCTGATTGTGTGTAGGCTTTGTTTTAAGGGCTTTATTTTATTTATTTTAAGATTTTATTTATTTATTTGAGAGAGAGAGAACACAAACAGGGAGGAGGGCAGAAGGAGAAGGAGAAGCAAACTCTCTGCTGAGCAGGGAGTCTGATGTGGGGCTTGATCCCAGGGCCAGGGATGACAACCTGAGCCGAAGGCAGGCACATAACCAACTGAGCCACCCAGGTGCCCTATTTTAAGGACTTAACATGTATTAACTCATTTATCTCTCATAACAACTCAGTGTGGTAGGTGCTGTGATTTTCTCCATTTTACAGATGAGAAAACTAAGGTTCAGGGATGTAGTAAATGGTGGAGCAGGTTTTGAACCCAAGAACATTACTCAAATTTATGATCAACTTACCAGACTGTTCTGCTTTACAGTTTTCTCCTTGAGAAGGAGATGGCGGTTACCTTGAATTACATTGGCCACTATGTTCACTTACTGTGGAAGGACAAGCATTTAAGTATTATTGTTAGTATTATGTGGAAGTATCATAGATCATTGGTTTTACTTAACAGTTTGAAGAAACGGGGCTTTTATTATTAACACTTTATTCACATAAATCTGACTGCAGGACTTTTTATACTTTATGTCCTTACAATATTTTGAAGGTTAATTTTTACCCCCAAATGATACATGCTACTGAGAATACAAAAAATTAAAAAGTACACAAAAAAACATAAAAATCGGTTTATAGTCCTACCAACCAAAGACAAACACTGTCAACATTGTAGGACTTTTTTCTTAGAATTATTTTATGTTTTACAAAACAACACATATAACTGATTCATATCCCATATAATCTCTATTTTAGTTTTCAGTTAACATTACAACAAAGTTTTCCTATATTCTCAAAAACAATGAAGAACAAGGAAAACCATAATTTGTTTAATCATCCATTTATTACTTGGTTTTCAAAGTGTTTTCTTTTACTTATTAATTGATTTCTTTGCCACTGTAAATATCTCTGCATTAAACATCTTAAAATTTTGTCCAAATGTCAGTATACCTCCTTAGGCTAAATTTATAGAAGTCAAATTGTCTGAGCATTGTTAAGGCCTTTAGAATATATTGCCACATTTAGTTTTAGAAATTTTGTACCCTTTTAAAAGTTTTAAACACCAGACTATGAGTACGTTGACTTCCTCGCATTTTCTCTAAAGTTGAGGGGTATCTATGAAGAAAACTCTGCTAATCTGACAATTTTAGTAGTATTGGTTTTTGTGTCTATATACATTATCTGTCATGGTTCTTTCCAAATTTATCAATGGAGATTTTGGTGTTTGTGATATTTTCTGTGGGCTCTTTATATGAATAATATTTTACCTCTTTGATATTTTCTGTGAAAATTTCAGACTAATTTATTGTTTGCCTTCTAATTTTTGTCAGTGTGACAAAATTTAGACTTTTTCTGTAACTAAATTTATCTTTTATATTGTATTTTTTCCATTTTTAAAGCTTGATGATTCTCCTTTATGCAGAAATCAAATTATATTCAACAATGTTTTTATTTTTGCTGTGTATGATTTTTACAGTTAACTCTTTAATCCATCAGAGGTTATTCAGCAAACAATAAAAACTTAAATTGATCCTACATTAATTTCTGCCCAGTAGTTATTTACTTCTCTTCATTCCCTTGGTTGAACAAGTTATCTTTACCCCATTGGTTTGTGAAAGCTCTCTTTTATCAGTTTTAAAACACTACATCAGGCTATATATTTTGTTTCATTAGTCAGCTTATATTTTGGACAAGTATAGGACAAGTTTAAATTATCATAATATTAAAATATGTCTATGCTGACCAATTATACCATTAGTTAGAGGAACTAAGTCAATGGCTATGTACCTGAGAGGGCACTAGGAATGGAAAAAAATCCCCTCCTGAACACTCTAAACACACAATGAACTCTTTCCAAGGAAGCCACTAGATTTTCATATGTATTTGGACTTTCTCCATAGGGTCCAGTAAAATGTCGTCTACACAATGCAAGCTCAAATATTTTCTATTGTCTGCCTTGTCAGAGACCAGCAAGAGAATTGATTTCACCAGCCACTTCCAGAGAGGCTGTTGAAGCTCTGCTTATCAAGGTCTGCTGACTTTTTGTCTTTCTGATCACATTTCCTCTAAGATCTTTGGAAGAAGCAACTGCTATTTTGTGCTAAGCTATTAAGTATAGAACTTGATGAGATTTTCCTTTTACTTTGTATGAATGTGGGATAGGGTATGGATATCTCCACAGGAGACATGGGTCAAATATGACAGGAAGACATTAGAACAAAGTGTGATTGGATTGATGAAAAGCTATTTGGTGCATTTAATTTTCATTCATTTATGTACTAAAGATTTTATTTATTTGAGAGAGAGAGGGAGAAACAGAGAGAGAGAGAATACATGAGTGTGGGGAAGGGCGGGGTTACAAGTGGACTCCTTGTTGAGCATGGAGCCTGACACCAGACTCTGTTCCAGGACCCTGGGATCATGATCTGAGCCAAAGTCAGATGCTTAGCCCACTGAGCTACCCAGGTGCCCTATCTGGTGCATTTAAAGGCTTACCTGTGAAATCACAAGCACAGTCCTCTTTATACTTTGCATGAATATTTTGGACACAATTATAACAGTCAAACAATAATAAATTAGAAAGGACCCTGAGAAATCATCTAGTCCAAATCCCTTACTTTATAGATTAGGGGAGAGAGAGAGAGAGAGAGAGAGAGAGTGAGAGAGAGAGAGAGAGAGAGAGAGAGAGATGCAAAGAAGCTATGTTTTCCAGTGATACAATTAATTACTAGAGAAATATCCTATCTTCTCTTTTAGTATTCTTTTTATCACATTCTGCCTTCAGTGATTAAAATGAAAGTAACAGTTGGAGCTTCCAGAACCTCTAATACTTTCCTTTTATATAATATATAGGTGGAGAATTCATGTTTATAAAATTCCTAGTGAATTGCAATGGGCCTTTTAAAGTTTCCCCATTTTAATTCTCTATCCAATCCCAATAAACTAGGCCATAAAATCAACAATTCACTGGAATTTAATAGTTTTTCCCTTTTGTTCTGCAGAATCTCATAAAACCCAGTTCTAAACTCATGCATGTCATATGCTTTCTGATGTCATGTTTAAGATGAAAGCCAAAAGATAAACTGAAGCTGCTGACCTATCTTGAATCGTAGTTTTCAATCTTGAATTATAACATGTTCCACCTTCACCTCCTATGCTGTGCTTTCAGAATTTATTTATTTTTTTTTAAGAGAGAGAGAGTGAGCAGGAGGGGCAGAGGGAGAGGGAAAGAGAAAATCTTAAGCTGACCCCATGGCCAGCACAGACCCTGACCAGGGGCTCGATCTCAATATTCTGAGGTCATGATGTGAGCCAAAAACCAAGAGTCAGATACTTAGCCCACTGAGCCTCCCAGGTGCCCTGCTTTTGTTCATTATTTGAAATTCTCTCAATTTTTAAAATTCCCATCTCTTATAATGAAAACAAACAGTTGTTTAATTTGAAAAGTAAAATGCAAAGCATGAGTCAAGACATATTTAAGTGACTTTGAAATGTGTGGTAAATATTGGAATCCATTTTTTTTCTTATTTTCAAGAGTAATCATTTGCTCAGCATACTTAAAAATCATCTCAGATAGCAAGTAGCTAAAGGCATGTCTACTTCATGTACCATAAATGGCTACAATTTAAAATAATAGCACTGTTACTAAGATAAATAAGTTCTACATTATCTAGCTGTGTATTTACAACCTCCTGGTTTTAGTAAATCAGATGTTAGATTTTTCCTTTTGAGGAGGTTTTGTACTAAATTGCTTGGTGAAAATTTGTTTTTGCATCTCTTATAAAGAAATACAATGAATTAAAATGTTCCATGGATTAATGGAGAGCTTAGGCCTCCAAATATCCTTTCTTTCTTTTCTATTAATAGAAGAGATCAAAGGAGGTCATAAAGACAAATCTTATCAGGATGTTTTTTTCTGTGATTTTGATCATACTAGAGAATTACTCATGTGGCAACATCAAAGCTTAAACTATGAGGACTTATTCTATTAGCTAGAAAATGATACATTTAGTTTTTCTCTTTACAAAAGGAAGCATTTGGCTATTGCTAAATGATTGTATACATGCTGTCTTTCGTGCTTTGAGTCTGTTATTGCATCTGCATTTTATGAAAAGATCATATTTTGGGTTTAGCAGATGGATTCATTTGAATTAGGTTTGCTGAAAAGTCTTTCCAAATTATATTATGTAAAAGGCTAAAGCAATAGACTTGACTCAAGATTTTCTGGAACAATGATTAGGTCCAAAGACTCTTAGGACAAAGAATTAATTGTAGTAAGGAACACCCTGAGTTCTCTCAGGTGGGAGGGGCGGAGTCCTTCCAGAAAAGGTATGGTTCTTACCTCAAAATAGGTCCATGAAAAAAAATGCCCATTTTCTTTCTGATGGGCAATCTGACTGACCCAGATTCCTCAGCTGCAGAGCACATAGCCTATGAAATTTGCTTCTAATTTTCAAGTGAACTGCATTAGAGCCAGAATCCCAACATAATGTTAAAACAGAAAGAAGTTTCATGACATTGACTATATATAATGCACATGAATGCAAAAATTTCATGGGATGGGGTCAAATCCCTCAGAAGAAACAGGTTAAAGAAGAAAAAAAGACCTTCAGATATTTTTAGGCTTTTACAAGCTATGTGGAAGAGTGGTCACAGTGACCTTAGGATCCTGGTAATCCTGGCAGCAATTTGTTTTTAAAAGTAAAAGTCAAAACCCCCTATCTTCCTTCTACTTTTTAACTGGAGGAATATAGTCTTGTACACAACTGCTGTGAATATATAACATTTGAAAGAAACATGAAGTCTTAGAGGAAGAGTGGGGGGTTGTTGGGTGGATGGGTTGAGGGAGAAAAGAAAGGCTGAATGTGGCAAAATGGAGTTTCTAATATACACCAAGATCCAACCTAAAAAGCAGTCTAGGACAAAATAATTAAAAAAATTTTAGGACAAAATAATTAAGCAAAATTGTTGAGTAGAGTCATTTTGTTCTATCCTGGGCAAGTGAAGTAGTAGGAACATGGGATTATATGACTTTTTTCTTCCTTTCTTCCTCTCTCCTCCCCTCCCTCCCATGTGTTCTCCTTTCCTCCCTTCCCCCAGTCCTCCCTTTCTTTCTTCCTCTTTTTCTTCTGTAACAAACTGAAAGGACAGTATCAAAGAAGGGCATATAGATGGACCTGTGAAAAGCAAATCAACTTAGTTATCCTTTGGTATTAAGAAAGGAGTGCCTAGCCTGGGACCCCTCAGGGATCTAAGGATGGGTTTTGGTGGTTTATGAATTCCTAAAATTGTCAACATGTGGATATTTGCATTTTTTTTAGTAAGCTTTTGTCTTCTTCTAGATTCTCCAGAGGTTCTATGACCTATAAAAATGTAAGAACCACTGAAGGCATTTAAAGCAAGAACACTAGTTAGATACTACTACAATTTTAAAATGATATTTTGGTATAACTATGGCTTTCTAAATACATATTTTTCTTTTAGCTCTGGGGCTGGAGGTCAGGGCACTGCCATTTTCAGTAAACTTTAGATTGTGATCCTTCATATAGCACTACTGAAATGCAAAGGTGGGATCCTGGTAGGATCTTGAAACAGTAAAAGGATGTTAGTAGAAAAAAAAGTGAAATTTGAATAAAGTCTGCAATTTAGTTAACAGAATTGTACCAAAGCTAATTTCTTAGCTTTGATATTGTACTGCAGTTGTATAAGATGTTAAAAGGCAAAGCTGAGTATGGAAAGGGTATACAGGAACTATGGAAGTCTAAATTAATGCCTCCTCCAACTTTAGTTAAAAAAAAAAAAGAACAATAGAACCATGAAATTATCTTCACTTTTGGTTCCAGCTCTGCATGAAGTCTGACAGTTTTCTCATAACATTGTAGTTAGGTGATACAATAAACTACCCCCTTTTCTTAAAAATATTTAAGCAAAATAAAATAATCTTGTCTTTGTCACTCTGCTAGTTACATGAGTCTATTAATATATAATATCCTGAAAATATGTTAAATTGCTTTGATCTTTCCTCCTTTTGTGGTTTTGTTGGTTTTTTTTTAAGATTTTATTTATTTATCTTAGAGTGTGCAGGGGGAGGAGTGGATGGAGAGAGATAAGCAGACTCTGCACTGAGCACAGAGCCCAACTCTGGACTTCATCCCATGATCCTGAGATCATAACCTGACCCAAAATCAAGAGGCAGATATTTAACTGGCTGAATCACCCAGGTGCCCCATTTTTACTGAGTTTTGAATATGTTCTCATTTGATAGCAATTCCTGGACTCTGTTGTGCTTTATTCTTGGTCTTGGACACAACATACTTTTGTGTTACTTCTAGGTGTGCATAATTAACATAAAATACCTGGCTATTTCTTTTCCTATCTTCCATAATTATTAGAATCTCAGTTATTATTTTCTTGGCATTAAACTTGAATATATTGCCTTTTTCTTTTTCATCATTTCCACAGAATTCTTAATAGTAGTACTATATTATTTACTATTGGACATCCAAATAAGTGTCTGTGCAAGAGGATGTATAGGCTATCTGAAACTGTGTTCTCTACCTTTTATGCAATTGAAAAAATACTTGAATGACTCTTATGGTTACAAGCTATTTTTCAGCGGACATAACACAAGTAAGATCCCTACTAGATTCTCACCTTCATACTTTCATTCCAACCTACAGGACGGAGGAAAGAGGGAGTCTAGGACAAGTGGCTTTGCATTTTTAAAATTTTAAAAAAGATTTAGTTATTTATTTATTTGTGAGAGAGAGAGAGAGAGAGAGAGAGAGAGAGAGAGAGAGAGAGAGAGAGAACACACAGGGGCTGGGAAAGGGATAAACAGATTCCACATTGAGTGTGAAGCCCAATGTGGGGCTTCATTTCATGACTCTGAGATCATGACCCTGGGATCATGATCTGAGCCAAAATCAAGAGTCCAACACTTACTTGACTGAGCCACCCAAGCGCCCCAGTAGCTTTGCATTTTAAGTTTTAAGTCACTTGGAGATTATATCCACCTTGGTTCTCTCATATCCATTAGTCCGGCCATAGTCATATGGCCTCATTCCTTTGTATATAGGAGGCAGAAAGATTAGTTTTCCTGCTGAGTAGCCTGTACTCCCTAAAACTTAGTGGTGGTGGTGGGGACTCTTGTATAAGGAAGATGGAGAGAATAGGGAGGTGTCTGCCATGGTGGATTTTAAGTGCAGGAGTCATACATTCTAATGAACCTTGTCTCCATCTGTGAATGCTACTAAGAACAGGGCCTTTAGTTAAACAGATAGATCCAGCCCACTCATTCTCAGACTCTTCCTTATTAAAAATTCACTTTGATAGGTTTATGAGCAACAGAGCTTAGGGGAGGCAAAAGTGGAAATGTGGAGACCAGTTAGTTACGAGGCTACTTGTAGTAGTAGTTCAGATGGTATGTGATGGTGGCTACTGTATGTTGGCAGGGTACATGTGCAATTTTTAACCAGTAACTACTGTTAATTTTCACTTGCATAAGGAAATTATTATAAAGTTTAATAAAACGTGGAGTATTTATTATAATTATGATTGCCCTAACATAATTATGGTTTTCTCCCCTAGGATGTTGATCACATTTTTATACATACAGTGATTTTGTAGTAAATAAACCTACTTTGGTATTATTTTGGCCACTGAGCTAATAGTTCTGATTGACTTTACAACAACATGATGTTAGCTGGGAGATGGCCTAGGAAGATTTTGAGATAGTGTCTGTGAGAGATAATAGTAGCTTAGACTAGGGTTGTAGCAGGGCAGATGCAGAAAAGAAGAGCTCAGGATGTACATTTAGAGGTAGGGTCAACAGAACTGGCAGGGAGAATGTGAGAGGTGAGCCAGGAGCCAATGACTCGTAGGTTTTAGCCTTGAGTGACATAGTGAATGGCACTGTCATTTACTAAGCTGTAGAAGTCTGATGAAGAAATGGGTTTCCAGGAGCTGGTGAGAATCATGATTTTGGTTTGGGTTATGTAAGTTTGAGATCAGAAATAAAAAAACCAAATGGATGTCTAATGGATGATTAAACCTAAATGCTTTAAGTTTAGGTGTCAGGTGAGGGAAATCTATAAATTGACCGGGAATTCACACTACAAAGATGCCCCTGGAAAGTCTGAAGGATGTGTTGAGGCTAATAAACTGAAGAGAAAAGTAAAAAGCTCCAGGGGATTTGCCCGGCAGAGATAAGAATGATGAAGCGTCTAAGAATGGGTGGGCTGAATTATCTGCTGAACTAAGGGACCTGCTCCCAGTAGCATTCACAGATGGAGAGATGCTTATATCCACAAAGTACTTAGATTTTTATTGCAACTACTTAGGTAAGTGAACACTGCTAAAAGTGGACAAGAATGTCCTGGGCAACCTTCTTTTAAAAAGAGCTTCAGAGGCATCTGGGTGGCTCAGTTGCTTGGGCCTCTGCCTTTGGCTTGGGGTCATGATCCTAGGGTGCTGGGATCGAGCCTAGCATTGGGCTCCTGCTCAGTGAGGGGCCTGCTTCTTCTCCTTCTGCCGCTCCCCCCAGCTCATATGCTCTGTCTCACTCTGCTGTCTCTGTCTCTGTCTCTCTCTCTCAAATGAAATCTTTAAAAAAAGGGGGGGGGCTTCAAAGAATGTGCAGTTTGTAAGCCTCCTACTTCTGAATGTGTGTAGTCTCCATTATTTTGGCTTTTAAGGTCCTTCTTCTTAACTCCCCAGAGTGCTCACTGAGACCGGGCAAACATTCAAAGTCAGCTAATATTTTCACCAGGTTGGATTTAGCAGGACTTTGTAAACATCATAACAGTTGGAGTTTTTGCTTGTACATCCTTGAACTCGAGACTAGGTTCAAGAACTTTAAAAGAATACTCTGAACTGTTTGGAGCTGACCTCTCATCAGGTAATGCCAACACTCTTGTTAGTCAACACGCAGGAGTAAAATTGGGATGATGAAGTGTTACTTTGCATTGCTTGCCACTTTGAACTTTTTATTTAGTCTCCTGTAGTCTGTTCTTCTGTCTCTTCCCTTCTCACCCCTCTTCCATCCACATGTAACACTTTTTAACAGTTCATCACAAAGAGAAAGTAAGAACTGGATGGTCTCCCTCTCATTTTCTAACACTTTTGACTAAAAGTGGATCTGTGACTATAATCACTTCCAGAAAGGATATGCATTGGGTGCCAGTAAATGGACTCTGGCTTCCAAATATGTGCATGTGTAGAGACATTGGGGCAGAGGAATGACTTATTCTGTTGGCAAGACAGTGCTATTTGCTTGTGCTCCTGGTCTTTATTTCAGAGCACCAGATCTTCTACCTGATAAAACATTTTAATAATGCCAGAGGCCAACTTGCCTTTTATTCTGGATTCTCTCTCTCACTTGGTTCTTAAGTTCCATTCATTTACTTAGAAATATACGTAGAAAAACACATCCTTCCCTCCCTCCATCCATTTGTTGTTCAGTCATTCATCATTTTTTGAGTGATGACTTATATCTGCTCTCCTGTACAGAGAATTGTAAGAGCTTTAAAAGATGGTTTTATAGTCATTGCTTCTGTATGTTTATGAATTTTTAGGGTTGTATGATTTCCAAGCATTAACCATCTAAGCCAATATTTGCTTAGGTTTGTGATGGGATGAGTCAGCCTGAGGCTATAAAAATTTAGGAAATTAAGAATAAAAGAAAGACTATGGAGTTAGTCACTGGTAGCTTTTCATAAGACAAAGTCTTAAAGTGGCCCCTAAGAAAGCTTGGGGTTTGGTTATCCAGTGTGTGGATCCCAATCCCTCACCACATTTCAGTCCTTATTTACTCTGAGAGGAAGAAAAATTCTATAAGGGTTATGTGAGATAGTCTTGGTTCTGATCTTTATTACTAGGTTAAAAGCTATTCATTAATTTCTGCAGTGTGTTTGCTTATTATATTAAATTTTTTTCTCCCCATACTAAGCATCTTAATGATAAGCTCTATTTCCACCTGATCTCCATATCCATCTTGGCAAGTGGCACAGTGCTATACATGTCATAGACACTCATTAGGGCATCTAGAAGAGAGGTATACCATAGTGTTGAAAAGCACAAAGTTCGTAGACAGGATACTGGGATTCAAATCTGAGTGTTAACTACTTTCTAGCAGTGTGACTGTCTCTGTTTCCTCATCTTAACTTGAGGATAATAGTACTCACTTCATAACATTGTTGTGAGAATTAATAATGTGTACAAAACACTAAGAAGTGTCTGCATATCATCATCATCACCAAATGTTTATGGGAAGCATAAGGACCATTTTGAAAAGAGGAGATAGCTGGGTAGTTTAGGTAGGTATAGCAGATGAAATATTTTTAAGTGCTAAGCTGAGTTGTTCAGTAGAGAGAAGTAATCAGCAATCATGGGACCTGTGGGTGGCTCGGTCAGTTGAGCATCTGACTCTTGGTTTCAGTTCAGGTCATGATCTCACAGTTGTGAGAGTGAACCTGGTGTCAGGCTCTGTGCTCAGTGCAGTCTGCTGAGATTCTCTCTCTCTCTCTCTCTCTCTCTCTGTCTCTCTCTCTGTCTGTTTCCCTCTACCGCTACCCCTCCACCTGCTCATATTCTCTCCTTCTCTCTCTCTCTTAAATAAATAAATAATAAATAAATAAATAAATAAATAAATAAATAAATAAATCTTCTTTCTTTTTGAATCAGGAATCATTGTTGGGGGGTGGTTTTAGCATCAAGTCTAGAGGATAATCATTCAGAGTTAGAGATTCAGGGCCATGGCTTGGTTGTGATGGTGGAGGAGGCTATAGTTAAATATGTCAAAGAGGACAGATAACCAACCATGAAATCATTACATATTTGGTGTGCTGAGGGTTCTTATATCAAAAGGAACTTTTGTGCCCACATTTATTTGGTAAGCATTAATTAGGGTATTCTGCTAAGTAAGACTAGCAATTAAATAACTTAGTCACTATATCTGCCCTTATGGTATTTATGGTTTTGTGGGTAGCTGGAGTTTGAACAACTTTAATAAAGTGTGATGGATGTAAAGATGGAGAAACACAGAGGTGATGGGAGACATCTGAAAGTCTGTTTTCTCTCCCTGACCACCCCATGTTGCTAATTGCATTTGGAAGCCTTCAGACTATGGTTCAAAGCTTACTTTGCACCAGAATTTGTTGTTTTATTAATTTTATTTTCTCTTGTCCTTAATACTATCACTTTACAAACATTCACTGATATTCTTAGCTTTTATTCTCATCTGAATCTGTATAGCTTTCACTAAAAAATATATAGGAACAGAGTTCTGGAATTCTGGTCTACTCCTACTTTCCTGTGTTCTTCTCTGAAAATCCTTCTGGAATTAGGAATTGATCTCTCAGAAACATGCTCATTCATATCTTCTCCCAGAGATCTTTTGAAGTTTAAGATATCTCTCTGGAGTCAGCATTCACTTATCACTTTCACCCACTTTTAGTAGAGTCTTTCCTGTATCTTTGCATTTTGATTAATGCATTTTATCTTCCTTTTATCTGGGAGAGCTAAGTCCATGATGAAAGTTGGGAAGTCAGATATCCTGGCACCTTGAAGAAGTAGCCAGTTCTGGGTCTCATTTGTAGTGCATTTTTCTGTGATGAGCACACATCTTTTTTTTTCAAAGCATGGCCAAGAAGATAGGATGCATTATTGGTTGAACTACTGAAAAATCTCGCTTATAGAAGCAAAAGAAATAAAAGTCCAACTCTTACTGCAAAACAAATGAATAATCTTAGTGAACATTGTTAGTAAAATTGAAGCTTTAAACAACAGTCTCTTTATCTTCTGAAACTTGATGTGGTGTGAGATAAGAGTCACAGAGCAACAAATCCAAATTATCAACTGTAAACCTTCGCACTTCATGCTCAAAGTGGTTGGTTATGAGAAAACTGATTTTTACAAGATGGTGAGACAGGCAATTATCTATTATCTCTTATACTAAGACTGATCTTTGGACTGACTCGTTTTAGACTCTTTCTCCCTCTGGAGAATACCATCTGCACAAACTGCAAGGTCCAAGATAGCAATGATCTGCTGAACATATGCGGAACAGATGGCTGAAGAAATTATCTGCCCATTCAATCGCTACATTACTCATTTCCGCCACCTTGCTGCCCATGCAAATACAAGGCTGTATAAAGCTGGTCTTTAGGTCATTCCCCATGTTGATTCATGGAGGTCACTTGGCATGGTTAACTGCGGAGGGGTACAAAGGCCAGCATCCGCAGACAATGTTGCCTAAATTCCTGGCAGAGCATTTTTAGGGAGTAAGAAAAAAGTAAGATGATGTCATTCAGGTGATGTCCAAGTTTCATTTTCAATTTCCCTAAGGTGTTGTTTGGGAGCTCATTGGGAATGGACTGTAGTCAAAGCTCTGTAAATTCAGTTTATGTTCTGCGCCAGTCTGGTGTTGGAAAATCTTGTCCTGGACTAGGACAAGATATCCAGAAGCAAAGAGAAGCTGCAGAATAAGAAAAAAAGCAAATGCTTGTGATGAAAGGACTCTTGGTGACCTCAACTGTTGCTCTCATTGTCATCTCCAGGTTGTAATCAATGGCCAAAATTTGTCCTTTGAATGATCTAATCCCTCAGTGAAGTAAATCACAAATGTTTATATTTAGATATTTCTTAATCTACATCTTATGCAGTAGATCCAGAAAAGAAAAGAAGAAAGCCCCCCAAAATCCAATGCTATAGAAATGGACTTGTTAGCCATTCAGTTGACTGAAGTTTGGAATAAGTTGTACTCAGTTCATGCATCCTTGCACTAATTAGGCCTAGTATCAGGATGAAAGCCAGGTGAGTTGAAAAGGTCATTTTTAGAACCCATGGTCTTTAGCACAATATTTTCCTGTTGCAATTTAATTGAATTTTAAGTGGGTTCACAATGAATGGGTAAAACCATTGTACTGTTTCTGCCACTTGGTTTTAATTAGCGACTGGGAATAAAAAGTCTTGGTTTAATTTAGCAATGAAAGGGTTATTTTGAAGCTTGAGAGGAAATAAAACAATTTGCTATATTAGGTTTTATTTTGTTTTGGGCTGCTTTTCTCTCATTTCTTTTAGTTTATTACGTACTAGTTTTGTGCCACGCAGTGTGCTGTTGAGATGATACCCCTGTCCTGTGGAACTCACTTAGTATAAGATCACTTTATTGCTTATACTTAAGTAAGAAATCTTTGTGTAAAGAAAACTCTCTAGAAAAAAAAATCCTGATTTTTTTTCACTAATAATAAAACAAATGTGAGAGCATATTAGATTTAGCATGGTCTTCCACTGTGTCCATTTTTATAAATCATCATTTTTCTGACCAAAATATTTTCTGACTCCAATTGGAAATATTGGTACATATTCTTTTAAGATACTGCACAGTGTAAGAAATACCAAAAAACTCTTAAATCATCAAAATAAATCATTTTAATATAATTTGTGTCAAAAGTGACATATAGCGAAACTTGTGACTTGTAGTTAAGTGGCTAGGGGAGCCCACTGATAGCAGAGATTCTGAGTGCAGCTTTGTAGGGAACTCACAGGTATTTAAACAAAAAGTCTAAAAATGTTGGCCTATATGGCTCAACCATACTTGTTTCTCCCCTTTCTCCTTCACTCTATTTTTTATCTGGAAGATGCTAGTATGGAATAAATAACACAGTGAAGTGGCTTTGCTTTTTATGATTTCCTCAGGCTATGACTCTTTTACAGAGATTCATTCCACTGGAAGTCCCAGCTTTCCTGTTTTTATTATCCACACTGCACATGGTGTTTTAGACTAAATTGGCCATTGCGGCGTTTGGAGAGCAGTCTGTTTAACACAGTGAATTGCACTGCTACTTTCATACCCATTTCTCACAAGCCCATCTTCTGGGGCTGATGAGATACACGGTCACTAACGCTGAAGAACACGTCAGTGTCTCACTTTTCCCCAACTTTGAAGTGAGCTCCTTTAAAGACGTTTATTTCAGCTATGTTTGTTGGGCCTATTTGAGTGGATATCAGGGAACAGATAATGTGGACGGAGAGATGACTATTGAAATGTAATTTCCCTTTCACCAAAAGAAGCTCTGTCACTATTTGGACCACCAAGCCCCTGACCAGAGGTGCAGAAGGCTCAGTAACTAGCTCCCATTGCCTGTGATAGAAAAAGCAAACGTCTTTTTATGCAATCATACCATGATAGCCAGATTAAGTCCCCAGCAAGCCTCCTAAAGAGAATTTTGGCATATTTGGCAAAAAAATCTACTGCATATGTGCAGTAATTTAGCCAGTCAACAGAAGGAGAAATGGTAATATGTACACAGAGGTTCATAGTAGCTGGTCATAAGGTAGTCACAGCAGATAACCCCAGTGTGGAGTAACAATGGAAAGGAGGAGAGAGAAAGTGAGATTTGGAAATCATTGGGATGAGACCGGGGTGGGAGGTGAGGAGTGAATGGGAATGACTTGTCTCCGCTTTCACTCTGAGCAGCAGCAGCCACATGCTCCCTTGCCAGCGGTGCAGACGGTTAATTGTCCAGAGCTGCAGCTGGTGGCTGCTCATCTGTCTTCCCAACAGATAAGAACTGTCCTGGGCTCAAAACTCCTTGAAACGATTACTGTTGCTGTTTTTCTTTTGTTTTCACGACTTTGCCAATATAGTAACTTGTTAAGTCCATAGATGGTGGAGAATTTGGAAAACAAAACTGAAAGCAGTTCAGGCACTGTCAATGCAGATCTTCCAGTCTCCACACATTTCACGAACTCCAAGGGCAGTATGTGCATGGTATTCTGACTATAAACTTAGGCAGTGAGGTTTTAATGTGGGAGGCATTGTGGTCCTCATTTTATGAGCAACTGAAGAGGGTTGTTTCTATAGTAGACAGGGTTCTTAAATCTGGGTGATATTTGTAATTCTACAAAGACTTTTTGCAGTTTTCAACACCTCCTTGTTTTCCCTGACTGCTTCCTTTTCTCTGGTATTATAACTGGGTCATGGTAAGGTTCCAGAGAACCACATACAGGAATGAATAAAGAGAACATATGAAAAAAAGAGGGAGGGAGGGAGGAAGAGGCCGGCAAACCAGGAAATAGAATCTGAGCATAGGGAGCAAACTGAAGGTTGCTGTAAGGGAGATGGGTGGGGGATGGGCTAAATGGGTGATGGGGATGAAGGAGAACGCTTGTTGGGATGAACACTGAGTAGCGTATGGAAGTGATGAATCACTAAATTCTACACCTGAAACTAATATTACCCTGCATGCTAACCAACTGGAATTTAAATAAAAACTTGAAAAAAAAAAAAAAAGGAATGAGTAAAGAGAAGCCAAACTGTTGTAGTATTCTGAAGAAGGATGTGATCCATCTGAATACATTTTGTTTGGGTTGGCTTTCCGAGTCCTCTTTTGACCCACAGCCAAAAAGTAAGTTTCAGCTGAATTTACAATTGTGCCCTTCTGCATTTATATGGTTTTATTGCTGTGTGGGTGTGTGTGAGTGCACATGCAAGGGAAGGGACTAGGGTTGGTCTGCGAACATCACCTGGATTATGAATATGTACATGGTTCACATTTTTCTCGTATGCACATATTGTGAAACTGAGCATCAGTTCTTCTCCTTAGGGCCATCTGCACTCAGGGACATATGTGGCCATGATTGGTGAATAGAAGGTGAGGAGATAAATCCTAACTTCCCTTGCATAGATTTTTTTTTTCTCCCAAGACCACAGGACTGGGGGCAAATCACAAGAAATTCCATACTTTTGTGAGATATGACTATTTAGCTGGTGACCTAGAAGAAGAAAATAGACCCAAACTCTGAAGTGTAACAAGATAGGGATGAAGAGGACAGAATCCGGGAGAATTAGTAGAGATACAGAAGCAGAAGGAAATATATCCACAGGTTTTCTGGGATTTGCTGCTTAAGCCATAGGCTGAAAAACCATGATTCCAAGTTTCCATTCTTAGTTTTAGGTATCCCTAGTCAACTGCTGTAATGGCCTTGAAGCATTAGTTATGTATACTTCATTTACTAAAAATTTATTTGTTGAGAAATATTTTGGGGGCATATTAGTTTTATTCTTGCTACCCTCATTATAGAAATTGTATTTTTTATTTTTAAAGGGTATGTGGAGGGTAGACTGGTGGAAAAGTAGAAAAATTAGTAAATATGGACAAGTTAGAATTGCATCATTATAATAATATTTTTTAAATTTTTTGGTGTCCTCGGTATCAAACTGTAAAATATGTTAAAAAATATTTTTTCCAATGTCTATATTTGTCCATATATATTGCCTTATTTTAAAACAACTTGGGATGATAACATCTAGTTGGTTTACACAGTGTGTCGATACTGGTAGTAAAACCATTTAAATAATTACAAATAGCTCGCTGCTCCATCTCCCTGTGTAGCTCCTTGCTGACCCAACCCATCTAGCTTGACCAGCTCATGCAGCCCCTCACAGGGACTCTTGCCACTCCTCCATTCAGCCATGAAATAACACATAGCCTGCTTCTCCTTCTGCTTATATCTCTGCCTCTCTCTCTCTCTCTGTCTCTCATGAATAAATAAATAAATAAAATCTTAAAAAGAAAAGACAAGCAAAAGTATTAAAAAACCAGGGTCTTGTGCTTGCAGAGCTTTTCTTGGAAGGGATTTACTATATATTTTTTTGTAATCAATAACTCTTATTATTCTAATTTTTAAAGTATCCTTTTAATACTAATGTTTTATCTTATTTCTTTCCAAAGCTACTCAAAATATTTGAATAGCAGGTATTTATACATTCTCCATACAAGGTAGACATAGCAATGTGTTATCCACATTTTCGGGAACTTTTAGGCTCATTTTGGTGAAGTGCTTGTAAATTTAGAGATTAATCAGGGCATTTGCCTTTATTTTCTATTTGCACTCAATATATACATGAAGTTGTTCACAGTTAAGCTGAACACATAATGCTTCTATCCCACAAATGTTTCTGCCATTGATACTTTCTACTTTTCTCCATGGTGATTACATGAAAACATTTCATGTACAGCCTTACTAAAGTAATTTTCAGGATCAGTTACTCCATATTAATGTTGATTAAGCCATGCAAAATATGGCTTGTGATAAAAGCAACATCATAGCTTGATCTAATAATGTTGTTCTTTGGCATGTTAATGTCCATGTATATCTGTGCTCACAAATCCCATATCTAGTTTACTAACTAGAAAGGTTTAATGGATTTTGAGACTGTTAACAGTGATTAAGATTAAGATCAGACAGGTTTGAGTTCAAATCCCAGCTTCCCATAGCACTCACCAGGCTACTTAAATTTTCTTAGCCACCATTTCTTCATTTGTGCAATGGTAATTGTAAGAGTAACTATTTCGCAGGGTTGTTAGAATGATTGATAAAAGGGATACATGAAAAAACATTAATTAGCACACTGCCTGTTATAATACATGTTAATTATTATTATTTTATTTCCCTTCACATTATGTGATAAGTGTTTTCAAATAGTTTCTTTACATTATTTTCCTCTAGAAAGTCTAAGAGACATTCAATTTGATTCAACAGCATTTCTGAAATGCCTTTCACCCAAACTATTGGAATATTTTCTTTAAGAAAATTTTTCACAAGAGAAGAATGCAAAAAAAAAAAAAATCCTCCAGCCATGTAGCACTTTTAATAAAATAGAAAATTTTGTTTCATCCCTGCATCTGACCCCAATCCATTGGTGCAGAGTCTGTGCCTTTTTAGCCTTAACACTAATTTAGCCTCAAAACACATTGAATTTAGTGCTTTCTGTGACTCATGCTAAGGAAGACAAGAGAGTATTTGCAAGTCAGTATGGATTGTAAACCTGAAATGACCTGGACCAATCTCAAGTCAGTTCTTCAGGCTCTTTATGGTTAAGGCCTAGAGGCAGAAAGAGATAGAGCTCTGGGGCAAACAGAAATTCAAGTGTATAGAGCCAAATACTATTAGGGTTCAGGCAGTCTTCCAGAGAACAAATTAAAGTTAGCAATTTAGTGATTCATGACTGCAAGAGAATTTTGAATATAGTTGTGAGTTTTCCAAGGCTCTCTACTTTTTCTTTTTTTTTTTTTAACACTTTTTCCACCAAAGGATTAATTTCTCATTCCACATCACAAACGGTTTTATATTTGACCTCCTATACCATCTGTTTATAGTACTTCAGTGATAAAGCACACCATATCTTATATTAAGGGCCTTTTGGTTTTGTTAGGCTGTAACTTTTTGGGGGGACAAATATTATTCCTGATCCATTTTTGTATCTATTACAGAACTGGAATCATGCCTTCCAATATTGAAGCTGTTGATAAATATGTTACACTGACAAGAGTGGGAAATAATATCAATGAGTTCCTTGAATTCAGCAAATACCTTGAATTCAGCTCATAACACAGTGTCTGTCAGAGGACACATTTGTTCTCATAGTAGCTTCCGTAAATAGACTTTGCTACATGAAAGTACAGGTGAATCCAGAAATCCAGGCATAAGAATTCAGGCATTCTCTATATGGGAATGAGAGTTTGTGCTGTAAATACATATTGAATTAGAATACACAATCTTCTGTAACTCTAAGATGACTTATATTATTGAAAAAGATCCCGTGAATCTTATTCCTCTAAAATATTTAAGCCAGCAGAGTACTTTTAAAAATTCATAATGACTTAAACCCAAATTATTTTAAATTATAATAATTTGAAAATAGAAGACATTTCCAAGATATATTTTAAAAATTGTGCAAATAGTTCCCGAATCCTGAGAAAGAAGTTATAAAATTATTGGTGGAGCAGGGACTGGAAAATATTTGTGTGCTTATATTTTGGCATTAGCATCAATCATGGGGAAAAAAAAAACAGTATCTTAGATAAAGTGAGAAAAGGAACTGACAGTTGCTGTGTCATTCTCATTATTAGGAGTCCTCTCATCTAATTGCCTTGCCTTTCACTTTCCTTTGTCATCCCTAATAGCTGCAATTTCCCAAAGGGTTCTCTGTTACAGTCTTTGGTCTGATGCATAGGCTGAAGCCATGTACAGCTCACACTGAGCTTTTCAGCTCTGTTTACCCTGGAGGAATCTCTCAGAACTCTTTTGCCTTGGCTCTGTCACATAACAATAGTCCTTTGGAAGAAAAACGTTGACTGGAACCCTGTTATCACCTAATTTCCTTTCATTTGATGAAATCCTAGATCCCTCTTTCAAGAAGCACTCAACAGACTGATGTTGAAACAGTAAAATGTATCTGTAAGTAAAATGTATATGAAATCACACTTGCTCTGTGGCATCCTGGAAAGTGTTGGTAGTGTTGGTCACTGTGTGTCTGAAAATAGCTCATCAGAAAGGACTGCTTGATGAAAAAATTAAAAGCCCTTTGCAGTACAGTATAAACAGATTTCTTTAGTCTTCTCAGTGAGACAAGGCTTTGGGAGTGAAAAGAGGTGGGTTTGAGTCAGGTGGGTTTGGAGAATGCCAGGGATCCAATCATCATTTTATGCTTTGAAGAAATAATTTCAGCATTTCTTAAACTTGTTTATGCCATATCCCATATTCCCGGGCTCTCTTGAGTTCACTTGCAGGTGTGATGGATGATTTCCAGTATGCTACACTTCTCACCTCCTACTCTCTGCAGCTCATCTGAGAGTTTTCACTGGAGCCCTGGGAGTCTTCTCTGCTGCTTAGAAGGGCAGAGGAATTAAGGCCCCCAAGGACAACCCTCAATCAATGGGCATGGGAGGTGGTAGAAAGATGTTCTTTCTTCCAGTTCTATGGTGGGAATGCTCAGGAGCATGTCTTACATAGTTTCTCAGACAGTCCCCAACAAGATTGAGCCTGGGTTACCCATAGAGCTAACCCACTCACTAACACAACCTATAATGGATTTTCCCTTTCCTGTCTCACTTTCCCAGTTCTCTCACTCCTGCTTCTGAGGATCAGTTCTCAAAGAAACTACCTGCACCCCAGTCTTTGTCTTGGAATCTGCTTTGGAAAGAACCCAAACTAAGATGTGGTCCTAACTATGTATTTAACTGGCGCTGAGCCTCTGTGGAGGTTATTTTATTTTTCTGGGTCTAATGTTTTTGACCTATCCAATGAGACGGTGGGCTGAATTGAGAATTTTCCTACTTATTTAGCTGCAGAACTCTTTTAAAAAATGAAATCATAAAAAGAATCTTACAGTTAAAAAAAAGAATCTTGAAAATATATAAAAATAGAAGTAAGGAACATGTTTTTTAGGTAGTTTAGAGATTTTTGTCTGCATGTCAGACATTTAATTATTTATATATCACTGAGGCATAATCTTGGGTTCTTATGTTTTTTTGCAGCACAATTTTGGAATAAGTGGACTAGATGATCTTTAAGGCTCATGGAAAACTTAAAATTCTGGGATTCTAACTGTTGATAAAAGTTCTTGAGAAGCTCTCTACCTTGATCTTATCCTCCCGATTATTTCCCAAACTCTAAATCCACAGAGATCCAGTTTAGGATCTTTATTCCCGGTACCAATTATCTCCCCATTGCCTAGTGATTATATCTGAATACACATACATATGTGTGTTCACATATTCCTAAAAAACAAACCAGAAATATAATTGTGAATACCGAGGTTTCCCAGGAATTTCAGTACAAAAACTACAAATTTTGATTATATGCTGACTGAATAGGGAAGCAAAAAGGTAATCCTCATAAAATTTTTTTTTAGTTCATCATAGGACTTTCAAGCTTTTCCCCTGCTATTTAATTTATAAGAGTATATTCAGTAATAGTTTTTAAGCTTTAACACAGATATAACATATATAATGAAACTTATAAACATTTCAGTGGGCTTATGTGTCATATATATATATATATTATATATATATATATATATCCCTAATCTTAACTCCTGGGCACTTATATAATTCTTAAAATTTGTTTTCATTTCTGCACAAAGGTATTTTGACCAGAGTTTTAAAATAAGATGATTTTTTTCCTAGAAGTATCCACATGCCTCTTTATTTCCTCCTTTCCCACACTTTCTGCCTAAACTGGGATCTGGGCTTTCATCGGCCTGTCCTCCCTGATTATTTTCCTTAGAATACTTGAGTACATCCCATTGTCCTTTCAGGTAAACCACTAAAACTGCAACCACTTGTTTTTCCTGGGCCTGCTTCCAGCACATCTTTCACTTAGCCAATCTTTCTATGGACCCTTTCTCATCTCTTAAACCCTGTGCTTGTGCTTAGAAATACCCAACTTGTAGAAATACCCAAGGAAAAAAGTCTTTTCTTGCATTTTTATTTTCTGGAGGAATAGCTATTCTCTCATTTCCATTTTTCATCAAATTTTTGCCTTTGTAATCATATAGTCTCCTTCCTTCCTCCCTCCCTTTCTCCTTCTTTCCTTCATTCCTCTCATTTTTTGAAGACGAATTGGATAGAGGATCCAATTTGAAGGAATAAATTTGGAAAAGGGACAGAATAACATCTGCCCAATTTTCTGGCAATACACATATCCATTAACATGTATACAAGCTCTGTTAAGAAGGATTATTTCCCCCAAATATGATTGCTAGTAATGTTAGTTTGACATTTCTTGTGACGCTGAAGGTCAGTAAGAAAGAGAATAGCTTATATACTCATCTGAACCCAGCCAGGGCATCCCATATCTTCAGGAGACTTGATAGTTATAAGTTCCTTTTACAAGTTCTTTATTTACTCAACAATTTTCTATAGTGTTCAAAGCTTTGAAATACAGGATGGTGATATGTCAGACTTAACACTTTAGAGACCACATCTTTCCCTCTCCTCAGCAGAACTTTTCTTGAGCCCTTCAGCTGTGTGTGCTGCCCTTTAGTTTCTTAATCTTCATCTTTTCTTTCATCAGAAGTGTACACTACCGTATGACTTCATCTAGATGCGTTCCTTATCGAAACCACCCAGGCTGTGTAATGTGGGTCTCTTGTCTCCCACACCTGACCTGTAAGTTCCTACAAGGCTGGAGATCATCTCCCAGAACTAAGAAATATGTTGGGTGCATAATAGTCCTTAATATATGCTGGCTGAATAAATCATCAAATTTCTGGAACATATGTTTTAAGGGTTGCTTTTGGATAAGGCTTTATTAAGAACTTTTCTGAATGGCTCAAGATTTCGTGATTTGGCTTTTTTTCAGAAGCTCTGATCAGCTTTTTTTGCTATTTCTAGTTCCATGTATGAATTATGTATCTGAAATTTCTCTCCTACTGTGCTTGGCTTTGATGGCATCCCAAGCTCTGACTTTGCCATCTTTCTTTTTCAGATTATAATATTTTATCTCATTCTTGGTCTGGCTTCTCCACATCGGACACTGATGTGAAAAACAAAATTCCTTTCATTAACATTTCTTCTGTCATGTGCATCCCCATGTTTAGCTGTGCTCATATCAAGTGTCACCACACCCTGTCGAGATGACCAAAGGCTCTGTGATAGATGCCAGGGTGGTGGTATACTTACCGCAGACTCTTTTGGGGGCATTCCAATGAGGGAAACAACTATTTTCTTTCCTGTTTTAGTTCCAAGATCCTTCAAAAAATTAAGCCAGTATGTCTCTACATTGTGTTTTATATTATTTCTGGGCAGGGATCACGACCGATGTGTTATTCCCTTTTGTACCAGCACTCCTAACAGTTGGCCAACATGTAGCCATAGGTAGAGCAGTTGACAAGTTTCCTATGTGTTTCTTCATTTTGCTTCCTTTATATTTTTCCCTTTTGTGGAACTTTTCTTAAAATATTTTTTCTAAGTTGCTCTTCTCTTTCTTCTTTCTTTTCTTTCTTTCTTTCTTTTCTTTCTTTTCTTTTCTTTTCTTTTCTTTTCTTTCTTCTTTCCTTCTTTCCTTTGTATGACACCTACCAAAAGATTTTGCCAAGTCAGGATCTCAGGCTGGTTGGCAGTCCCCAAGGCCTCCTGAGAGTCACATATTGCCATCAACCCTTTGGGGCACTGGCAATAGAGAGATAGGCCTGGAAGTTTTTACATTTGTCCTCTTCCTATTTCGCTCATTAGCTCAGTTTGCCTGTGTAGATGATGACAAGGTTGAACAGAACTTTTCCCTTCTTATTAGCTCTATTTTTAGATGGGGACAGGCAACAACAATAAAAACAACTATTTGCAGACTCTGTACCAGGCAAGGTTCTATGTACTTGACATCCATTATTTATTTAATCCCCACAGCAACCATATGTGTTAAGTATTATTCACCCAACCACTCCAGAGGTTTTGGGTGCTCTTCTTACCAGCTGGCTGACCTGGGATTTCCTGTGCATTTCTGCCATCTGTTAGTATAACATGTAGTGTCATGTATATGTCATATATATGATATGTTATATAATTTTCTAAGCATGAATGCTAGGATAATTTTCTACTCACTTTTAAAACACCATGTACATTACATGCCTTACTGATTGACAAAAATAAGAGGGACATTGTAACTAGTCATATAATTTCATTTTCCTATCCAGTGGTTTTGATGCTGCCTGTGAATCTAAAATGACAAAGGAAAGAAGGGGGAAAATAGCATGTGGAACTGTTTCTCTCCATCCTAAGGATGCCATACTCCTCTTTCTTTTCACTCCTCTCATCCTAGCCCCAACTCCCAAATTCACATGCCTGTCATCTCCCTTCCACATATACCATGCTTGGGGGGTGGGGGTGGAACAGGCTTTTCTCAGCATGTGTTTTAAACACACAACTTACTTCTCTTGGCTAGTTGATGAAGAATCTGAGGGATAAAATGGTGAAACGACTTGCCAATTCATTGAAATATGCCAGAGAAATACATGAGCTGTGGGGCTTATCCTCCTTGAGGTCTCGTTCAACTATTACTCCCTGTCTGGAATCTTCCGTGAGGCCCCCTCCACTTTCTCAGAAAGCAGAGCTATTCCCCCTGCCTGTTATCTCATGTCACTTTATATATCCCTTAGCACAGCATTTATCTCAGGACATTGTGACTTGAGGTTTATTTCTCTTCCCTATTAGATTGTGAGATCCTTTATGGCAAACACTCATGCCATTTATCCATACATCCCTTGGGCCTAGGACAGCACTTGGCATGCTGTAAGTGCTGGACAAGGGTTTGTTCTGGGAATGACTGCAACGATGCCCTGTAGTTAGCTGGTATTTTATTTTTTGTTCCCTGAGTATTGCTTCTTATGGATCTTGTTTAGTGGATACTGATATAGGAAGGTAGTCCTATTGAGGCACTATGGATCCTGGCTACAGAAGTTTTATCACCAAGGTTAGAACCTCAACTTAAAAACAGACCCAATCCACTCACATTATGGGATCTCCTTTGTAAAAACTCTGAAATGAAAATCTTAATAAAAAAGGGGGGCCACCTGAGTGGCTCAGCGGTTGAGGGTCTACCTTAGGCTCAGGTCATGATCCCCAGGTCCTGGGATTGAGTCCTGCATTGTGTTCTCCATTGAGAGCCTGCTTCTCTCTGTGTGTCTCTCACAAATAAATAAATAAAATATATATATATTTTTAAAAAAACCTCAGATATTTTTAAACATGAAGGTCAAATTTCAAAATAAAAGCTCAATTTTCTGGTCAGTATTTTCTCAAGGCAGTGAGAATTTTGTGTATTCACACATAAACACACACACATACACACTCACATAGGCATCTGCTGCTCGAGGTCATCTTATGGGGTTATATCAACTTTCAAGGTACATATGAAACATTACCAAATTGTTTATATCGGTGGATTTCTGACCTGATTTCAGCTTAACCTGTGGTATGTTTCCCCATGTAGGCATAGAAAGAGACACACCTCTATCACAGATTTTTGACTCACAAGCAGAAGTAAGTTATTAGAGGAGCCCGGAGAGAAGAAAAAGAGAAATAGTTATGCTTCTAATAGAAGAAAGAAAGCAAACGTTGATTTAATCAATTGACTTACTTTTAAGTAAGAGAACAGATGTTTTCTGTTAGGTCCCTGGTGAAAATTCAGTAGGCGCCAGTGATACTTTAGGACCAGTGGCTTCTGATAAAATTTGAAATGAAGGTCTGGGCTGTTCTTGCTAAATGGGCTTTTGCACAGCAGGCTTGTCACTGAGGTGCGATTTTTCTCTTGAGCAGGAGTTCATTTGCTCTCTCCTCTTTAATGCTTTCATGTGTTGTCTTTCACTGCCCACTCACTTTTGTTCTTTATCGCTTAGAGTAGGAAAATTACATTTTTATACGGTCACACTGTTCGAAAATAATAATAGTGAATAATTTTGTTCTCTGTCTAGAAAAGCTATTTGAATCCTGCATTTTCTGGCCCCTAGAAACACCTGTGGTGTGTTCCGATTTTACCAGGGTCACAGCCTCCTCTTTGAGCCATCGAATTTGAAGAGTGGTTGAGGTACAAGTTTCCCTGATTCTGTCTTCATAACCTGTCCCTTAGCCTCACTGTGGAAACACTAACCAGAACCACCCCTCACCAAAACTTCAAAGGGGTCCTCCAAAAGTTTCTAAGATTCTGCTTTCCCCAAAATGCCAGCTTCTCTTTTACTACTTCTCGAAGATTGCTTGTAGTAAGCAGTATGAGCCTTTTCCTTTTCGTAAATACTCCTGTTCTGTTAATGTTCTTAGAAGTTCTTTGCCAAATACAATTTGTTATTATGTTTTCAAGCAGTATGGCATCTTCTTTGTCATTCTTTTTGCCCAGACTGGCCTCATTGCACCCACCATTTGACAAACAGCTCTGCTGGACTGTAAACTCCTTAGGATCAGGGAATAGCCTATAGCACTTTAGATCTCCTGCAGAGCATGGTTTCCAGAACACAGTAAGAGTGCAGTCAATGCTTGTTGGATAAAGCTGATAGCTCCTTTATAATCACTTACTGGGACCCATGTTTAGCTAGGTTATCTCAGACCATCATAAACTCCTCACTGAGGAAATCAAATGGCAGGAAAACCAGAGAAATGTGTTCCTTGTTCGTAGTTTTCATAAGGAATTCTATCGTCTCACCTATGCACTTTGTATTATTTGATGATCTTTGTCTCTATATCCATTTGCTCACAACTGTTGATTAATACACAAAAATGATAATATCTAGAACTACACAGTGATTATTTTTGTAGAATAAACTAGTCTTGAAAACTGATATCATGGCATTCGTAGGCTAAAAAATATTTTATGATCTAGTAGTTTCCATTCTGTGGGAGATGGGATGAGTGACCAGTCTCTGACACCTGCCTGGTAGAGACTAGGACCTACTTGGAACAGCGTCTCATTGTTTCACTAAATTAAGTGGAGGGGAAGATAAAATGTGTGGTATTAAGACTCATGGAAACTCTTCGATGATTCCTTTCTCAATGCAGCTGCCTCGGGTCTGTTCTGATTTTCACCCCTCAGTGTCATCCTTTATCCTGTCCCTCAGACAAAAACATCTGTGGTAGGAGCCAGGGAGTGTTTCTGAGGCAGGAGCCTGAGGATTGCTTATTTGAGTGGGGCTGACTTCTTACCCTCCCTAAGGGGCAGAGGTGTTGATAGTTTCCATCAGTAATGACCTCATAGGAAAGTCCTGTGCATCTCAAAAGCCACCACCACAGCTGGCTCTGATTCAGGGAGAAGCTGGAGGCTAAGTCTAGGTGATCATTGAGAAAGAACTACATTGTCTCCTTTCTGGGTGATCTGTTGGCCCCATTCTGGAAGCAGATGGGGAAAAACATGGAAGACTCTTTTTACATCATCTCTGCCCTCTGGAAACAAGAGTACCTGATTTCCCAGCCTCAACATGTTTAATGTGCATAATTTAGAAATATTAGAAGAACTTTCCTCTTTCTTAAAAACCCACATTTAATTACTCTTACCTTAACATTTATTCAATTGAGACTTGGTGTGCACCACCATGAGGCGAGCGCTCGTGAGGCAACAGGAATGCAATGGGAGGCAATGCCAGAGTAGCTCTGCTCTTTAGAAGCTTTTAGTCTGTGAAAGACAGGTCTCAATCAAATCATCACACAGTTGTACAAACAGAGATCAGTGCTCTGAAGGGACAGTATACAACAGCACAAATTTCTTTTTTTAATTTAAATTCCAGTTAATTAACATACAGTGTCATATTAGTTTCAGTTGTACACTATAGTGATCCAACACTTCCATAAAACACCCGGTGCTCCTCACAGCAAGTGTACTCTTAATCCCCATCATCCATTCCTGTACTCACCTCTCCTCTCCTCTGGTGACCATCAGTTTGTTCTCTGTAGTTACGATTCTGTTTCTTGGTTTGCCTCTCTCCTTTTTTCCCTTTGCTCATTTGTTTCGCTTCTTAAATTCCACTATTGAGTGAAATCATATGGTATGTGTCTTTCTATGACATTTCACTTAGCAGAAAGCTCTCTAGCCCCATTCACGTCATTGTAAATGGCAAGGTTTCATTCTTTTTTATGGCTAGGTAATAGTCCATTGTATAAATATTTTTATAGTTTAGCGCCAGGAAAGGATTGTGGGAACTACAACCTTTACAACCTTTACAACCTTTGAAAGCATAATAGAAGTCAGATAAAGGGTGTGGACAGGAGACCTTTCCAAGCAACTAAGGCCTGTGGCAGGAAGCAGTGTGGAATATTCAAGAAATATGCAAACATGGTGTCTGTGAATCTTGGTGCAGACAATGCAGATAGTTGCTCTTTGTTTTTCTTTTAGAACCTAGCTGTGGTTTCAACACCTGTCCAGTGTTGCACTGAAATCTCCAGGTTGGAGTGGAGGACAGGGCTGCTGGCGGAGCATATGACCATGCTAAGTCTTTGCTTCTTCTTGGCACAGTGATAGGAACAATCCTTGAACATACAAGCCACCAAAATTGATGATAAAACTTTTCACAGAATTAAAGGATACTTTTCATAGAATTTAATCATCCCAGCTGAGATCTCCCTGAATCTGCCAATCCTCAATGGCCTGCCAGTTGGCTGCAGATGCATGTACAAACCAAGACCACTCAGTGGAGTCCAGCATAAATTGTAGGCAGCAGAGCCATGAGCTACATAAATGGTTCTTTTAAGTCCCTAAATTATAGACTCATGTCATACAGAAAAATATTTCCTGGAAATAATCTATTTTACCTTTATTTAATATTTTTTAATTCACAGAGTGTGAACAGTAAATTATTAAATAAGATAAAAATAGGTTGAACACCTCCTATATTGTGTATTCATTATGTACCTTCTATACACAAACTGATGTTTTGGGTTTTAATGGGATACATGAGTAAATAAGATATAGTCTCTGTCTACAAAGAAATGTGATAAAACTCCTAAGAGGAAGTAAATAAATGCATATACAAGGCAAAATAGTACTAAATTTAGCACAAGATTCCAAATAGGTGTGAGTGTTAAATGCAGTTTAAGATCCCATTTTCTTTTCTTTTCTTTTTTAAAGATTTTATTTATTCATTCAGGAGAGACACACAGAGAGAGGCAGAGACACAGGCAGAGGGAGAAGCAGGCTCCCCACAGGGAGCCATATGTGGGACTCCATCTGGGGACCCTGGGATCATGCCCTGAGCCAAAGATAGATGCTCAACCACTGAGCCACCCAGGCATCACAAGATCCCATTTTCTAATTGGCTGATGGTAGATTATCTTCCAACACAAGAAAGCTATGGAGTGACACCACAGCAGAAGAAACTTTGAAATCAGTTCCAAGTGGAGTGATCTGAGGGTCTTTCCTGAAAGTAGTACATCACTTCCTCCATATCCTGTACTGCTGAGGCCAGGAGTAGGACCTACTAATAAAATGCTATCTTTATTACGTTATGGAATTGGAAATGATTTCACAATGCAGGTCAGAATGCACACTAAAATTTTATTTTATTTTTTTATTTTTATTTATTTTTTATTTTATGATAGTCACAGAGAGAGAGAGAGAGAGGCAGAGACATAGGCAGAGAGAGAAGCAGGCTCCATGCACCGGGAGCCCGATGTGGGATTCGATCCCGGGTCTCCAGGATCGCACCCTGGGCCAAAGGCAGGCGCCAAACCGCTGCGCCACCCAGGGATCCCTCACACTAAAATTTTAATGTACTGATGAAGCTTTTGTGAAGGCTCTACCACTGTGAATTTCATTTCAAGTTGTTCCAAATTCAAATTCTAAGATTTTTTTTCTTAGGACATATTGACTGATCAGAAAAATGACTCTACACTTCCAACAAATTCCAAATAGCTCAGCATTTCCCCACACCATGGTGTTCCAAGGATGGTTTCAGTGACCCATTGCTTTGTTACCAAAGCAATATGGAACAAGTAGTAGGGGTTCAAAATTGAAAATTTGAATTAACCTTAAAGCTTTTCTCTTTATCAGAAATGAAAGAATGAACACTTGACTGAATCTATTGGTCTCACATGTCAGTAATTGCTTATGTATCCAAATGGTTAGAGAATGGGTTATCCTGACTCAATTAAGTATTACAACTAACAAAGGATGGGTATTTGTTATATATTTATAGTTTACCTAATATGAACAATAAGAATTCAGGGGAAATACTAACACTAAAATAATACTTAAGTTTGACTTTTTTGTTCTAGTCATTAAATTTCCTTGTCTAACACTATAAGCAACATTGTTTTGGGATTTCTGGATGTTTGCATTCCATATAATCCTAAATTCCCCACAAAAAAGCTATCACCTATAATATTATACCCATATAACCAGAAATCCTATATTGTATAATTATAAATAATCCTGAATTTTTCACTTTTGTTTCAGATGGTAGCACATGGTGTTTAATTGTCAAAACAGGAAGTTAATATATAATGTAGAATGTCTTTTCTTGTACTGAAAAGAATTTGTTTTCTCCAGATGTATAACAAAACTTTTCTATGCCTTTCTATTTTGTCTGTAACTATGTAGTCATATACACCACAAATGTCAGGGTTCTTTTTTTTTTTTTTTTTTAAGATTCATTTGGAATTAAAATAGTCTCACAGAGAAAGAGTTCAAGTATAATTCAGCTGAAAGGCAGAAAGTCAAGTCAAATTATATATAGCCAGCTTAAAACTCGGGCAAAAGCAAAGAGATTTCTACCATTACAGCATGGTTTTGCAGTAAAGGTATTTCAGTGAGATAGGTATCTCTTCTTTGTGAAGCCAAGAAATCAAGAAAAACTTATTATATTTTGTGCAAAACATTTATGATTAAAAAAATGTGGGTGCTGTATTGAAGTTAGTTCATAGAGTAAGGCTCCAGGAGATGCCAGGTAAAAAATGTACCATTGTCATTATATCTATTCTCAAGATAAGTCAGAGGCAGCTGGAACCAACCAATTAACCAACCAATTAACCAAGCAACTGCTCAGTGAACTATGTTCCAAAGATGATGAACACCGTGCATGTGTTCCTAGCTTACTCTCAAACCACAAGTTAGTACAAAGCCAAAGGCCTTCAAGCACTCAATTCCTGGCAGTTGAGTTTAGTTGAATTAAATGGTACAATGACTTAGCTACTAAGTAGCTGTGTGTCTTTGGGTAATTCCTTTAGCCTCTCTGGGGCTCTAAAATGTGACAACATTTTGAATTATAAAATTATAAATCTTCTTGGGATCCACAAATCATCGAAGTCAAAATATATTCTTTATTTTTTTTGGAACCAAGTATCCTTTTGAGGCAACAGAAGAAATATCCTGTACATTTTCCAGGCTGCACAGTTGCTCCATTTCTTAGTATGTCACCCAGGATGGCCTTGAGGACAGGTAAGTCCTCAAGAAATGGGTTTTGCTTATTTGACACTTTGTGATTTATTTCTCTTGGCAAGTAAAAGTATTATCAGATACGGTCTTAACCATGAGCTTATCTGGGTTTTGCTTCTCTTCAAAGGTCACACAGAGCCAATACTGATTATTGCTTGAGAATATAGCCTCTAGTGCTTTTAATTTGGATTATTTAATAGGTAAAATAGCATGTCTAATGTGAGGTTACTTTTTGAAAAACGTCCTGGGAAGCTCTTGGTATATGGGATGGCAAAAATTGTGCAAGACTCCCACATGCTATAGCAAGTAAATGGAGGATAGAAAAAAGTGACAAGGTTTAGGATATGAGTTTTTCTCATATGTTATCTAATTTAATCCTTATGATAAGCCTATAGATAGGGTAGATATGATTATCTCCATTTTACTGGAAAGGAAAAACTCAGTTTTGCTCATTCATTTATTTATTTGACATGTATTTATTAATGCCTACTCTAGGCTAGACACTACTCTAGGTGTTGGGGCAAAAGCAGTGGGGGTTAGGGGAGAGGAATAAGATCTTTTCATCTATAGAATTGCATTTATGGGAGTGGTGGTAGCAGAAGACATTACCATTAAACAAGTAACAAATGCCTAAGCAAATAATTCCAGATACTGTTAAGTTTATGAAAATGATACAAGGTAACCTGATAGGTTGGCTGGGTAGAGGGTGGTGAAAATGAGAGGAGGGGCTGAGCGGGGTGTGTGGGGTGGGGGCCTCAACCCTGAGGTCTAAGTTGAGATCTAACTTGCCTAAGTGGAGTAATTAGGATTTATACTTAGAACTCTCCTAGTGTTAGATACTCTAATAACATTTATTTTAATAACATTTGTGGACATTAAAATGCTGAAATGTTTATATTAATAACAAAAAATCCAAAGAAGTCTTTAAGTGCCTATATTTTGTCTCCTCTTGAAATTATTAGGGTCAAATAAAAAATGAGAGGAATGTAAAAGCTATAATGAATTATGCACACTAAAGCTTTCTTATTGTGTGCCCTCACAGTCTGGCATGGAATGCATACTGAGAGAGGAAAAAAAGAAAGAAAATGAAACATCCATGCAATTTCAGTGAAGAAATCAGGAGTGTAGTGATTTAGTCATAGATAAAAAGTAATAGCATTCATTCTCTTTCTGTCCCATATGTCTTGAAGAAACAGCCTTCTGAAGATGAAAGTTATTTTATTCTTTTTTCAAAGACGGAAGTTTAAATCATAGGTAATCTATTACCAAATGAAAATGATGGTTAATATTTTGGTATATTTCTTTCTAGGACTTTTTAAAATTAGCATTTTATAATTAATTTTTTCTCATGTTATTAAACTTCATGAAACATAATTTTTAATGGTGCTAGAATAGTCCACATAGGCCATACATCAATGTATTTGACCATTCCCCCATACTAAACATTCAGCTTTGTTTATTTATTTTTTTTGCATTTTATCTAATGTTGAAATGATGATCATCATACATATTAGATAGATATTAGAGTAAAATGGTTGTCAAAATAGTAAATTCCAAGGATGCTTGGGTGGCTCAGTCAGTTAAGCCTTCAACTTTTGGTTTATGCAGGTAATGATCTCAGGGTTGTGAGATCATATGAACTCCATTCGAACTCCATACTCAGTAAGGAGTGTGCTTGAGATTCTCTCCTTCTTCCTCTCCCCCTGTCCCTCACCCCACTTATTTTCTTTCTCAAATAAAAAAAAATAATAATCTTAAAAATAGTGATCCTTAGTCAATAATATAAAATTCCATTCACAAAGTTTTCTGGGGTAATTTCAAGCTCTCTTGCAAAGTCAAGTTTGACATTCTATTTCATCCTGTGTTACTTTGAGTAATAGTCTAACAAGTGAAAGTTTTGACTTCTAATTAAAAGTCCCAGTGGGAGCTGATGATCTAAATATACAAGTCTGATAGTTATTTGTTCAGTATTCTATTAATGAAGCTTTATTTTAGCCAAACTTTGAGCTATCCAATAATATTGATATTCACAGAATAATACTGGGACACTGCAAAATCATAATCAGTCATTAAAAGTGAATAACTTATGTTCAGTAATTTTGTATTATGTATTTATAATATTATACATTATTTATATAGGACTGTATTTGTAATTTTCTAACTCTTACAAAGTAACAGTTTATGTGTATGTGGTACCTTTTGATTACTCATAATAGTCAGTTGGTCATAACAGCCCAGTCCCTAAATTTAGGTTTAATAACAGAGTTTATTACATAGCATAATGCATTTTGTTCCTATTTAAGCAGAATATTAGGTGAGTCATGCCCTTATCTGCCATTTTACTTTCTCAAAATAAACTTTTGACAATTTTGTTTAAAATATTCTTTATTTATACTGAAGTCTGTCAGAATAGCCACAAAACCTGTCAGATGGCCTTAAGGGATTAGCAAATTATAATTTAGCTGAAAAATGGCAATTTTAGCAGATCAGTGTTCCCCTCTAGAGGCTAAAAAATATGCATCAACTATACTAAGCAAAGGGATGTTTATTTGAAACTCATCCAAACACTCTGAAACCCCTAGATGAAAATCTTGAAGAAAAGAGACTTTCCACAGATTTCTTTCCTCTTTCTTTTAAATATTTTAGGAACATAGAATCAATAGTCCACCTGGCTTTGAAACTGCCTTGGGTGGAAGCAGAGCAGCAAATGGCATTAGTGAGGGAAAGTGAGAGACAGAGGAAGTGTCATTAGAAATAATTAGAATTTAACTGATACTTATATTCATGAGAGAAAGGCAGGAAAGCATATTGTATCTTAAATGAGATATATTTGGAATGATTTGCAGTGTATAAGAAAATTTCGATACATGAATTTGAGCATTACATAGAAGATTAAATAAAAACAAGCACAAATTACCCAGTATCACCTCCATCCTTTGAACATTTGCATTAGGTAATGTGTCCATTGCATTACACTCAATGAGCTTATATTCAAGTGTTGCTATAGAAAAAATGATTTCCTTTAAAATAGGTAACTTTACATTTAAGATTTATTTTGAAGTCCGAATTGAACAGAAGCTCAGCTCAGTTCTTCTAAGGTAGGACAGATCATGTGATGGAATAACTTCAGAGTGGAATTTTGAATAGTGATTTTCCATTTACTGATGTGGGACTGTATGAAAGTTAGATCACATTTCTGAAACAATTATTTCCCTCCTTTAAATTGATAGGATTAGAATAGATAATTTATTTTTAAGATCACTTTTATTATCTACCCCTTAAAAAATTTAAATCCTAAAATGTATAGTTACCTGATGCATCTTTTTCTTCATCTCATTGTTCTGCTTATTTTCTCCTTCCTGATATTTTTCATTTAAAACCGTTACATGTTTGATTCCTCTGCTAGAGGTAAAAAATAAATAAATTTATGAGTCCTCTCATCCCAATTAATTTCCAGTGTACTTGAATAGAGATGATCTTTGGTTTCTTTTGTGACTTCACATAATGTCTAATGGTTTTTCTGCATAGAGGAGTTCACAGACCTGTTTTTAACTGACTGACCAATGTCTTTACAAGTTCCCCATGGAACAGAGTAAATAGAATACAGATGCATATGTAAGATCATTGAATCTCTATTGTTTTGTTTACATGTGTGGTGAGTTCCTGAGGTCATATATGCAGATTCTAAATCTTAGAGAGATCAGGGTCATTGTCTTCTGCTTCTTAGAGTTGTAGAAAAACTATCAAACTCAACAAACTACCCATTTTAGATTTCCACTGGGAGCTGGGAGAAATGCTCAAGATTTAAAAAACAAAACAAAACAAAACAAAACAAAACAAAACAAAACAAAACAAAACAAAAGATGTAAATGTGATCTCTTTGGGCCCTCAGGCTTGAGAGCATGGAGAACTGTTTTCTTTATGATAAGCCCTCCTCTGGCCTGGTGCTCTCCCTGGGGTCACTGAAGGACAGGGCTGTGATTAACTACACTTGCCACTAGAGGTCAGTGCTGACCATTCACGGAGACAGCAAGACCAAAGGAATTGGCCCTGAAGTCCATACAAGTTAGAAGAGCATTTGAAGTCCCTTTGTGCCATTGGTTGGGGTTAAATGATACTGGATCCCTTGTGAACTGTGTATTTATGGGCAGGCCTTAATAGAAATAATTTTAGCTTCATTGATGATTATATTCAAGAATATTATTTGGATTACTTCTTATTACTGGATGTAAATCAGCTGTTTTAGGAACTAACAAATTCCTGCTTTTTGGGATATCTCGGCAGGCTCTAGGTTTCCCTACTTTCTCCTCTTTTAAAATGTTATAATCAGCATCAATCTATAAGTAAATGTAGGGTAAATGTCGGGGACAGGTGATGGTATTTGAGGTACTTTAATAAGGTTTTTGTATTCCCACACAATCTAAAAGACTTCCATTTTTCTGATATGGATGCTTGTCATTCTGTCACTAGGCGTTAATCCTTTTGAGCCAAACCACTTTCCTACAGCTATTCCTACTACAGATATTTGTTATTTTCATGTCATGTGACAGGAACTGTGCCTTGATTTTGAGCTTCAAGAATTCACTTATTTAAATATTTCCCTGGAGGGGTAATGCTGGGGCATGGTTTCCAGTTTATATTTACTTGACAAAGCTCATTTGATTTTTTTATTTTACCTCATTGAGCTATTGTTCTAGATCAGCCTTGGCTATAAAAACGGGAGAACTAACTAATCTACTTTTCATGAAGTATTTCTTACATGTATTTTCTCATTTAATGTTCCCAGCTCCTGAGATAGGGGATTGCTTGTTATCTTCATTATATAGGTGAGGAGATTGAGGTTCAGAGTTTAGCTTGCTCAAAACCACAAAGTTTGTAAGAGAAAGGGTCAGGATTTGAATCCAGGTCTGTTTCTCTTCAAAGCTTATGTCTTTTCCTAAGTACAAAATTGCCTACTATAATAATAGTACATAATAACATTACTGCTTATGTCCTACTGCCCTCCCCCATTTCTGTACCCTCTGCTGGACACCTTTGCATCAAATATGTTCAGGTGTTGATGACTTCTAATATATACTATTCTAGCCTGCTATTTTAAGGAGAAAGTGTTCTGACCCCAATCCATTTGTTAGCATAGTTTACTGTCAATTACAGAAGGTCTGGCCTTGAGTCAAGGCATTTGATCATTGTAATGCACCTCCAAGTGTCCTTATACTTAACTGAAATCCTAACAGCAGAAGACCTGCATTAGTCAGCTTGGGCTGCCATAATAAAATACCATAGATTGAGTGGCTTAAACAATATGAATTTATTTCTTACAGTACCAGAAGCTGGAAAACAACCAATGTGATTCCTCAGTGAGGGCTCTCTTATATAGTGGAAAGAGAGAAAGTAACTTTTCTGGTTCTTCTTCTATAAGTGCACAAATACCATCATAAGGGCCTCACTCTTATGACCTCATCTAACCCTAATTACTTCCCAAAGCCCCATTTCCACGTAGCATCACATTGTGGGATAAGGTTTTAATACATGAATCTGAGGGGATACTCTATGGACTGTAGCAACCCTGAATATTAAAAACTAGCTATTTTACCTTATTCAAAATATGAGGAGGGAAACTTTGGAAGGGGAAACATTGGATAAGCATTTTGCTTTTGTTCTCATAGCTCTATAATTTGGTAGAAATTATAATAGCCTACTACTATTTGATAGAAATGATAATGATGTAGCAATTCTATTCCATCAGCTACTGAGCCTCTTGAGAACAGTGCCTGTGTCATTCATTTATACATGACCAACAACTACATGCTAATTGTCATATGCATGTTGAATAAGCCAGTGATCCGCTAAGGAACAATATCATCAAACCTACCTTTCTGGAGTGGTTAAAGTTGTGAGGATTCTATCTAGGCTTCCTATAGTTCTCAATTTTTCATGTTCTTTTAAAAAATAAATTTAGACCAAGTTTGTTGAAGTATGATTTATGTACAGTAACATTTATATTTTCATGTATATAGCTTGATTTTAAAAAAAAGATTTTATTTATGTATTTTAGAGAAAGAGAGTGCGAGCAGGGGAGGGGCAGAAGGAGAGGGAAAGAGAGAATCTCAAGCAGATTCCATGCTGAGCTTAGAGCCTAATACAGGGTTCAATCTCACAATTCTGAAGTCCTGACCAGAGTTGAAACCAAGAGTTGGACACTTAACTGACTGAGCTACCCAGGTGCCCTTAGTTTGATGGGTTTTAAAAAAAAAAATGTATATAAGGGCACCTGGGTGGCTCAGTGGTTGAGCCTCTGCCTTTGGCTCAGGTTATGATCCCGGGGTCCTGGGATTGAGTCCCACATCAGACTCCCTGCAGGGAGCCTGCTTCTCCCTCTGCCTATGTCTCTGCCTCTCTCTCTGTCTCTCATGAATAAATAAATAAACAAAAATCATAAAAAAGAAAAATGTATGTAATTATATATATAATTAATAAAGCACAATTCTTTATCACCCCCAAAAGTTCCCTTGTGCTCTTTTAAGGTCAGTCCTTTTTGGGGTACCTGGATAGCTTACTCGGTTAAGTGTCCAACTCTTGATTTCAGCTCATGGCATGATCTCAGGGTTGTGTGATTAAGCCCCACGTTGGGTTCCAAACCGGGCATGGAGACTGCTTAAGATTTTCTAACTCCCTCTGCCCCTCCCCTCCCTTGCATGCTCTCTCCCTCTCTCTCTAAAAAACAAAATAAAATAAAATAAAATAAAATAAAATAAAATAAAATAAAATAAAATAAATTAAGTCAATCTTTTTTTCCACACCCAGTCTCTAACAATAACTTATTTAATATAGTTTTACCTTTTCCAGAATGTCATATAAATAAAATCACATAGTACGTAGGCTTTTGGATCTGGCTTATTTCTTGAGATTCCTCCATGTTTTTTCATGTATCAGTAATTTAATTCTTTTTATTGTCAAATAATATTCCATCATACAGATATATCACAATTTGTTTCTTCCTTCACGAGTTAATGATATTTGAGTTGTTTCCAGTTTTTGACTATTTAAATAAAGTTTACGTGTATATATATATGTGTGTATACATATATATATATACATACATATGTTGTATGTTGAATGTTGAAAATCTAACCTCCAATGTTACCATGTTTAGAGATAGGGCCTGTGAGAAGGTGATGAATTATATGAGGTCATACCAGTGGTATTCTTAGTAGAGGAGGAGGTACCAGAGCTCCATCTCTCTCTTTCCCTGAGCATGCACAAAAAAGAGGTTACACGAGCACACAGCAAGAGGGAGATCACCTCTAAGCCAAGAGAAGAGGATTCAGAATGAAATCCACTTTGCCAGCACCTTGATCTTAGAGTTATTAGTCTCAAGAACTGTGAGAAATACATTTATGTTTAAGCCAACCAATCTCTGGTATTTTGTTATGGTGGCCTGAGCAGACTAATAAAGTCAATATATATGCACAGGTCTATGTGTGGACATGTTTTTATTTCTTTTGGGTAAATAACTAGGAATAAGATTCTGGGTCAGATCTGACCCAGATACCTGGGTCAGGTAAATTAAGTATATTTAACGCTATAAGAAACTGCCCAACAGTTTTCCAAAGTGGTTCTAACATTTTGCATTTCTGTCAATAGTGTATGAGAATTCTACTTATTCCACATCCAAGCCAATGTTTGGAAAAGTCAAATCTTTTGAAGTATCTGCTATCCTAGAGATGCTGATATCCAGTTGTGGCTACAATTTCACTTGCCTCTGAAATATTGATGTTGAACCTTTGCCATCTTTGGTGAAATGTCTCTTAAATTATTTTGCTTATTTTAAGAAGTTGCATTATTTTCTTATCGTTGAGCTGTAATAGTTCTACACAGTCTAGGCATAAGTCCTTTATCAAATATACATTTTGCAAATAATCTGTCCCAGCTTGAGTCTTTGTCCTTCTTGAAAATATATTTTGAAGCACAGAAGTTTTAAATCTTAATGAATTCCAAAATCAGTGCTTTCTTTTGTCTTTGCCTCCTTTTTGTATCCCAAGAAATCTTTAATTAATTCAAGTTCACAAACACTTTTCTCTTATGTTTAGCTTGGAAATTTGATACTTTTAGGTTATACATTAGGGCATATGATCCATGAGGTTAATTTTTGGCATAAGATCAACATTTACTTTTTAAAACATAGATGTCTTATTCTCGAGTTGCAAAGAGTAAGATGTAGAACTAGGACTGCCCTTTCTTACCACATGATTAATTAAGATTATTTTGATCATAGACTTGATGGAATTTAAATGAATACTGGCATAGAAAATATTGTCTAACTATTTTTATTTTCTTATATTTTTAACTGAACCTGTACTTACATCTATGTCTTTTCCAAGCCCTGGACAATCTTCACACTTCATCATTTAGAAGGAAAAAAAAAAAAAAAAAGAAGCCAAACAAACAAAAAAAAAAAAAAAAAAGAAAAGAAATAAAAGAAAAAGCCAGCTGTAAGAAGAAGGCTGAGAAGGAATTTCATTCCAATACACTCTAATTCATTCCAGAATCACTGAGATTCAGAAGACATTGTGTTATGAGTGAAAAAGCTTTCTAATAATCAACGATAAGGTGCCAATGAAAATCTCTCAGTTGGAATCCCTTGGATTTAAATGGTTTCAGTAGGAAAATATAAAGAAGGACTTCTAGTAAGATGCATAACAAGTTGTTAGAATCTGCCATACATGGGCAAATTACTTCAGGACACACTGTAAAAATAAACTATTAGATAAAAGGACAAAACGAGAAGGGAAATTTTCTTCAGTAGTTACCATGACATTAGGGGAAATGTTTTTGTTGTGGGTAAGTACTTAGAGACAGGAAACAAAGGGCAAGAATAAATAAGCACTTTTCTAACTGGAGGATGATAATGGAAAGATTCTCTAGAGATTGTGGGTTGTTTGGTTTTTTGTTTGTTTGTTTTATTAACATTTCAGTAAATTGAATAATAAAATCTCCAACTGAAATTAATATCAAACTATCTTAACTGAAAGATGTTAGGCCTATGGAAATACATTTAAGGATAAATCCTTAGTTGTGTGAATGTAAAAAACACTGACAGATGAACTTAATGCATATTATATAGTTAAGAGATCTAGTCAAAGAAAAAAAAGGGTAGAATTGATGGCTTCAAGGTGTTAGTTATAACCCAGGAAAGTAACCTGGGAATGATTGCAGCTTGCTCCCCAAGGCACCAGCTCAATGACCTGCCTCCTCAAGAAAACTGGGAACAAATCAGACAAATCAGAAAGCATCATCCTACAATTGTGTAAGAACTGGAATACTACATATTCTCCAAGTCACCACTTCTCAGGCAAAATCAAGCTGGAAGACTCCCAGAGAACAATAAGTAAAATGATCAAGGGGTTTTTATATGAACATCGATTCAAGAAATTAGGATGCTTTAGGCTTAGAAACATGAAAGCTAACAGGAAATAGGATCAAAGCCTTAAAGTTGTCAAGTCCATGGGTAGGTGGAACACAGGCTTGCTCACAAACTCACAAATAATAACTATAGTCCCTGGTGCTTGACATATTGAATGTAATATAGCTTTTTTAAAGTATTGCTTTGCAGCTAAGACAGTACACTAAGTGCTTTTTTTTTTTTTTTTAATAGTGAATTAGGCAGAATGAATGAATGGTTTCTAGGATTTTGCTTGGTAGAGCCACAGAGCAGAGAATGTTTAGGTGATATCTCTGATCTTTAAGAAGTTAACTATATTACTTTTTTTCAGTAAAACCATAATATGTGTTAATTATAGAACATTTAAAAATGTGGATTAAAAAATTACCCATGCTCTCATTAAGGGCCTACAGAGAAAATGTCACACCTTTTTTTTTTTTAAGATTTATTTACTTATTCATGAGAGACACATACAGAGAGAGAGAGAGAGAGAGAGAGAGAGAGAGGCAGAGACACAGGCAGAGGAAGAAGCAGGCTCCATGCAGGGAGCCTGATGTGGGACTCGATCCTGGGTCTTCAGGATCATGCCCTGGGCCGAAGGCAGGCACTAAACTGCTGAGCCACCCAGGGATCCCAAAACGTCACACTTTAATTTCTGTCATGCTTTTCTCTGTGAAAGGTTTTCTTTATGTATCTGTGTTCATGCTATATATACAGTTTTTATGGAGTATTACAAAAACGTTATGTTATTACAAAATTTTAATATTATATTTTTGTGTCCATAAAATTAATTATATGGACATATCATAACTCACATAATCATTCCTCTATTTCTGAGCATCTAGATTGTTGCCAAACCAAGCTGAACTTTTCTAGAGTGACATTTAAACAGTGATGATTCTTCAAAAATAATCCCAGGGCACATGGGTGGCTCAGTCAGTTAAGCATCCACCTCTTGATTTCAGGTCAGGTCATGATCTCAGGGTCATGAGATCGAGCCCCAAGTCAGGCTCTGTGCTTAGTGTGGAGTCTTCTTGTTCCTCTCTCTTTGTTCCTCTCCCCACACACTCACTCTCCCCACACGCACACAAATAAATAAATAAAATCTTAAAAAATCCCTAAGGGGGTGTCAGAAGCATAATAGAAGAGTGGAAAATTTAGGACCACCTGGGTGGCTCAGATGGTTAAGCGTCTGCCTTTGGCTCAAGTCGTGATCTTGGGGGTTCTGGGATTGAGCCCTGCATCTGGCTCCCTGCTCAGTAGAGAGCCTGCTTCTCCCTCTCCCTCTGCCCACCCCTCCAACCCGCCCCCCCTCATATACTCTCTCTTGGTATCTCTCTGCCTCAAATGAATACATAAAATCTTTTTTTTTTAAAGTAGAAAATTTGAAGACACGAGGTTATTGAAGGTGGCTTAGAATCTATATTTACCTCAGTAATTAACTAGACTAAATAGCATATACTGAAGAGATTTATAGTATGATTTCTAGGTTTTTTTTTTTTTGCATGCTGCTGTGATTAATAAAACAGAAATCCATTTGAAAGTAATGGAATGCACAGTAGCTTTTTGTTATGTATTGTCTCAAAAGTACAGTCACTAGCATGAGAGGAGTTCATAATATCTTTAATTAAAAGGAGATTTTCATGCTTATAAAGATTAGGTAAAATTGCCCCATAGTCATCTCTTGAGTGTGAATACTGGAGCTAGCAATAGTTTTACTAAAAATTTCATTAAAAGCTGTCAGTATGATTGCTTCAGTATGGCTTAGGACAATTTATTTTTTCTTAAAACATTTTATTTGAGGCCATAAAAGAGGAAAAATAAAACTACCACTCCAACAACTACTTTCCTTTGGAGAAAAATGAAGATGAACAATACCAGTATCTTTTCTCAATATAATTGTAATCTAATTAGGGAACCAAAATATACATAGAAACATAAATAAGCGTTCTATAGTAAGTGTAACAGTAAGAGGAGAGAGAGACTCTGGAAAATTTTAAGGAGTAGGTAGCATTTAAGTTGGATGTTGAAGTATGGGTACAATTTATGCAGGTACACAGAGGATTCAGTCTATTAGGAGGGCAGGGTAATGCAACCCTATGGTAATACTGTGCCATAGCTAGGGACATCAAGATTAGTTTGGCTGGATGGGGGAGCTTACTCTAGAAGGCAGCAGAGAATGGAGGTGGGAATAGGGATGGAAGATGGATGAGAAATTTTAAACTTTATCCCCATGTACAATGGGGCCCTTCAAAGAGTTATTTAAAGGTATAATGACATAATAAGTATAATATTCTTATATGATTTAATCTAGAAATGATGTGTATAATGGATTGAAGAGAGACTGGCAGCAAGAATATCAGAAACAGTATAGAAATGAGGAAATAGTGAGACAAAGTCATTATCCTTGCAGGTGAATACAGTAGCACAGTTTGTATTTCCCAATAAAAATAGATCTACCCAGGAATCACTCCATTATAGGTGAAGTTTCCTTTATCTACCTTCTCTGGGCACCAGTAACATCACTGGGATTTCTCCCAGCATCGAAGTGTCAGGGTAGTCAATCTTCATACATGATGCCTTTCATCTCCCACTGTGACTTTTCCAGGAGGAAGATAGAATTCACAAGCTTCTTATGACCTAGACTTAAAGTCACAAAGCCTCATTTATGCCATATTCAATTAGTCAAAAGAGTCACAGGGCTAGCCAAGATTCAAGGTGGTAGTACTATACTAGGGCATGGATACTGAAATTCAGCCAGAGACTCATTACCTATTCTTTGATTAGGGGAGAGTCCTTGTTGCTTGAGCATGATTCTGTGTCTGTCAGCCATCAATAAAGGAAGCCATCAATAAAGGAAGTCATTCATAGTGATATAGAATACGGGATTTATTATAGGGAGTAGCCATGCAATTGTGGCAGCTGGGGAAGAAATTTCTGTAAGACCGCCTTGTCTGGTGATGGTCTGGAGTTGGCTCAGGTAAGCTGTTGGAAAGAAAGGATTGATCCAAAACAGGAGAATGGAGACAAACTAGAACATGAGAAGATGTACCGCATGAGGACAGACTGCGGTCTGTCACTTCCTCCAACCTTGACAGCCTAGGTCTTTTGCAGAAGAAGCAATGAAAGACTGAAAGAAACAGAAGGAAAGGATGGCAGGTAGGGGAGCCATGGGCCCAGCTGCTGCCCGTTCCCAGAAAGAGGAGCCAGCAACTTAGCAACACTGCTCACGAACTCCAAGGATGCCTGGTGCCCACAATGACCTTCAGAGCTTCACATCTCCAGCTTCATTTTCCTTTCTGAATCTCCCATGAACTTCTCTTTTGGTCATCTCTACACCAGAAAAATACAGCGAAGGGGATTCTGGGTAACTTAGGTCCAGCTTAGTTATGCTGATATTAGTACAAACCATTGTAAAGTTCTTCTCCAATAATACAAAGCACTCTCTGCAGCTGCTGTGATTATCTGCGTATTGCACTGGTGAAATGGATTGTAGAAATGTAATTGGATTTTGGCAAGAAAAAAAAAGGCCTTTTCAGAGGCACCCAAGGGAGAGTATCTTCACTGCTTAGATATTTACTAACCTTCAGTTATTTTCTTTTTCTTATAGCATTACAAATTTCACATGAGTTCTTTCAGCAGGTAACTTATCTATTTCTACTTTTATGTAGGTTCAGACAGAAAATATTTGTAAAGAATATTGCTGTGGTTAGAGCTACCCTGAATATGTTTCGGCTTAGAATGTTCTGTTATAAGGAAACAATTTCAGTACTGTTTCACTGGTCAACAAGACCTCACTGCAAGAATATTTTAATTCCTAGTATATTATAACAAATCTCTCTAAGCAAGAAAAAGTAGATTACTCAATGATTAGACCCTCACTCCTCTAAGCAGATATAAAGAGGAGATGAGCCACTGAGAAGTAAGCTCAACGTTTTGATGGGACAGAAGGAGATGGAGCAGCGAGGGGCAGACTGGTAGGAGTGTAAGGAAACGCCATGGTTACAAAGCAGAAAGGCTGTAGTCTGTGAAGAACATCTCTTCCCTATGGATGTGTGACCTAGAAATTCAACCTAATGCCTAAGACCAGAGCCTCAGCGTCAACACTATCCAATTGTGGTCCCTAAGGGATCTTTTTTATGGCATCTACTGTAGGAGGAGATAATTGGGGCAAAGGTTGAGAAATTGGGGGCAACAGGAATGAGTGTCACTTTTTATTTTGTTCACAGTATTATTTCAATTTTTAAAAGTACCAATGTTGAGTGCTCATTTTGATTTGGCCTTATGATGGAGTAGGAGGACTCAGATAACCTCCTCCCCTGTCTTTGATTCCTCTAGCTAGCTCAGAGGTATTTGGAGCAAGATTACACTGAGAGACCTTATTGCATTCAATCTGTTGCTCTAAGGGAACATTATGGATTTCAATTGTTACTTTGAGAGAATATTCTGGATTCAATTGTTACTCTAAGAGGACATTCCAGATTTGAACACTGGAAACTCTCTTCAAAACTGTGTTGACTTTCATGACAGTACCACTGTTGTCTCTTTTAGCAAAACATGGAATGATGAGAAAACATGGCATAGTAGAAAAAGCACAGGAAATTGAGTCTTGGCTCTCTTAATAGCTCTATGACTGTTTTTTTGTTTTGTTTTGTTTTTAAATTCTTATTAAATTGTTATTTTCCTTATTTATAAAGCCAGTTGTACTAATTATCTCTGTGGAGGTAGAATCAGTGAGGAGAAAATTAACTAGAGGAAATATGTTCTGAAAGAGTGGTTTGTTCCTTTCAAGTATACTCAGGTTTTACTTCTAACCAACGTTCTGTGGGTTGAGAATCAGCACGAACTGAAAAATGATTGCTGTCCTCATTGACACTCCACATCTTCCCATCTTTATTTATCTCTTAAACTGAACACTATCAGTACGTTCACCATTGCCCTGTCTCCACTTGTCTGACATATAGCTGCAAGAAAGAAGAGAAAAATGAATAGCCAAAATGAAATTATAAAATCATGTGGAGAATTGTAATGATGGTGATATTCTAAAATTCTAGGATTATGTATTATTTTAAACCTCTCTTTCAAACATTTCCAAACTTAATTCCAATATATACAAAATATGTGCAGTGTCTATATTTCAATATACACAATAACCAGCGGTTATACCTCAAGTGGATATAAAAAGGACTCTAAGAATTCTATAGGTAAAAATCATGCTTTCTAAATGTAATTTAACCATCCTTTTTAAAGGCAAATGTACTTATTTTCCTTTTGTTTGATTTCAAGAGAGTATTCAAATTCTTTATATATCAGGATTTTTTTTTTTTTTTTTTTGGCTTGCAATCTTTACAAGACTAAAGCTTAGGAAGATTATTTTAATCTCATGTAGCCACTGCTATGTATTTCGTGAAGTATCTTTGCACTGTGTTTGAACTCAATTCAGGAAGATCCTTATGGGTTTTGTGGGCAGAGAACTGTTGGTTGAAGGTTGGCAAGGCTTAACATGGGGGACAGAAAATGTAGTTACTCAAATTATTATTATTCCCTGTCCCCTCACCTTTACATTTTTAATGGTTACAAAGACAACTTGAGCCACCTGGATGGCTCCGTATGTTAAGCATCTGCCTTAGGCTCAGATCATGATTTCTGGTCTTGGGATCCAGCCCTGCTTCAGGCTCTCTACTCTGTGGGGAGCTTTCTTCTCCTTCTCCCTGCTGCTCCCCTTTCTTGTGCTCTCTCTCTCTCAAATAAATACATAAAACCTTAAAAAACAAACAAACAACAAAGACAACTCAATCCTAAAGAGAAAAAAAAAATCAATCCTCACCAACACGGACATTCCTATTGATTTTTTATGAGAAACAGGGATCTGTAGATAATTATTTAGAAATAGAAAAAAATATTAGCTCCTTTAGGTAGGATCCTTCATAACCAAAACACCCATTTTTTTCTCACTTAGGTGGATTCCTCCTTGACCAAAAAGGTCTTTGTCAGATTGAAAAATGAAATAGAAAGTAACAAAGGATGACCAAATTCATTTCTATTTGGCACATACTTACAACCAACTGTCTTCTAGGCCTTACCTAATCTTTTCTTAACATTTCACATAATAGTCTTTGGCATCTCAACACTCTATCTAAAAACGAAGCCCATTCCTTTTTTTTCCCAGAGTAGTAGAGTGCTTTGCTCCAGAAATAAGAACGAAATAAGTGCTTCCAAATGCTTAGATCTTCTTTTCTGGACTTGTTTCAACTTTCAGCAGGGATGCCAGTCTGACTCCAGACCACAAGAGTATTTGGGCCATGCGTGGGAAATACGTCAGCACCAGTGTGCATGGTTGGGAAGAACAAGTGTGGCCTAATACCGCTCATACTGACACAGGTGGGCTACTTCTTCATCACTGGAGCCACATGTCAACTATTCCCACCCAATGTAAGCGCATTTGTGGCCTTGGGCCAATTCTGTGTAACTGTGAAAATGCATTATTTACCTTGAAACTATGTATGATTTCTCAGGATGGAAAATTATTTTCTTTACTGGTTAAGGACCTTTTTCTTTCAATGTTGAACCCAATTCTTGCATCCAATTCTGAAATAATCAGAGGATAGTTTTATAAAGTAGGATTTGTTTTGGAAAAACTGAAGCTCCAACATTGAAATGTGGCTGGTTTTGCTCAGTGGGACTAGTTTAACTCTTAGTTGAAGTTCCAGAACTTAAAGTAAGATGTGAATTAGCAGCAGAACCTATAGCAGCAGAATTTACTGTCTTTGGGTGATAACAGCCGAAGTTAATGAATAATTTTGTTTAGAAAGTAATTTAGGCAGCCTTGATGATCATGAAATATTCCTATGAATGCTTCTCACAGGGAGAGTAGGAGTTAAAGTGATTTCTAACCATCTCAAAACAATTGGGTGGTGTTCGTAAGGGATTTTGAGATACAATAGTAAAAAATGATAATTGTGTATTTATTAATCAGGGGAGGATATTACCCCCAAAAGATGGGCATTAGTATGGAGAATGGGACAGTAATCTAAGTCACAGTGAAATAACCTTATCTCTATGGCTAAAATAAGGCAGATGGGAAGCTAACAAATGGTGTAAAGAGGGATAGTTGTATTGAGTGCTCACCTGCTGATCCTTGGTCCCTAATGGACCTCTGATACTAGTACTAGTGTCACATTTGTGTGTGTGTGTGTGTGTGTGTGTGTGTATGCACATGTATGTGTGTGTTGGGTAGTCCTGAGGAGAAAACCAGAACAAGAATAGATTTGGCATTATGTGATGATTACTTCAGGTCAGAAGATAATTTTTCTGGGATGTCTGGGTGGCTCCATGGTTGAGCATCTGCCTTCAGTTCAGGTCATGATCCCGGGGTCCTGGGATCAAGTCCTGCATCGGGCTCCCCATGGAGGAGCCTGCTTCTCCCTCTGCCTAGGTTTCTGCCTCCCTCTCTGTGTCTCTCATGAATAAATAAATAAAATCTTTGAAAAAAAAAAGAAGATAATTTTTCTGTGTTGCAATGTGTTGGCTTTATTTTTTTCTTTTAAGATTTTATTTATTAATTCATGAGAGACACAGAGAGAGAGAGAGAGAGAGACAGACAGACAGAGAGAGAAACAGGCTCCATGAAGGAGCCTATTGTGGGACTTGATCCCGGGACTCCAGGATTATGCCCTGGGCTGAAGGCAGGTGCTAAACCGCTGGGTCACCCAGGGATCCCCAGCTTTGGGGTTTTAAAGCTTTCTGTGTGTATGTCAGTGAAGGAATTGGTAATTGGAAATGGATATCAGAGTAGAGGAAGAGAGAAGTGGTTCATAAAAGCTTTTAGGAGGAAGAGATTCTTGAGTTGAATCTTGAAATTACTAGGATTAAATTTGGTTAAAACGAAGAGAGAATATTTTACATTGAGGAAATAATATATAAATAAACACATAAGACATAGAGAAAGGTGAGTGAGAGTGATCATTTGGGCAACAGCAAATAGGAAGGGAAAGGGTGTGGTCTATGGGAGGATATAAGAAAGGATGTGGGTGGAAGTCAGATGATGAAAATTTCTGAGTGGTGCACTCCAGCTACTTGAATTTTATCCTGCAAAGAATGGGGAAATGTTTAAGCAGAAGGACATAGCTATACCCTAATGGTAGAATTTGGAAAATTGATTTGAGAGGGTCAAGTTGGAATTAGATGCAGTCAGAATAATTCAGCTAGGAAATTATGAGGCAATAATATTCTCCTAAATAAATGCAAATAAACTCTCATCAAAAATTTCTCCAAGTAAATACTGGAATAGTTAATTTTCTGTACTTTTTTTTTTGTCAGAGCAATATGTTGCTTTCTAATAATGGTAGTTTAAATATCATATATACATATATTTCCAAGTCATTTTCGTGTGTGTGTGTGTGTGTGTGTGTGTGTGTTAGAAATGATTAGTAAATGTGCCAAATAGTTATGGAATTAATATTTTGAATGGTCTTGTGACTCTCAGATGTTAAATATTTATTATTTCTTACTGATACTTCAGAAATAGTTTTAATGTCAAATTCATTGAAGATACATACTCTAAGAGATCTCTTTTATTTTAGTTCCTCTCAGTTTCAAGTCTTTCACTTAAATTGGAAAAGGCAAAATTTTTTAGAATTTCAGAAGAGAGCAAAAATTAAATAATTGTAACATAAGCTTGCTTACCTTCCCATTTCCTTCAAATCTAAGAAATAGGGTTGATGTGCCCACTTAAAAACAAATATTATAGTACTAGTTAATACTACTAAATAAAGTTTGACATATACCATGGAATATTATCCAGCCACAAAAATAATGAAGTCTTGCCATTTGCAATGACATTGGTGGATCTAGAGAGTATAATGCTAAGTGAAATAAGTCAGTGAGAGAAAGACAAACACCATATGAGTTCATTCATATGTGGAATTCGAGAAACAAAACAAATGAGCAAAGGGGAGAAAAAAGAGAGAGTGAAACCAAGAAAAAGACTCTTAACTATAGAGAATAAACTGATGGCTACCAGAGGGGAGATGGGTGGGGAGATGCATGAAATAAGTGATGGGGATTAAGGAGTGCATTTGTTGTGATGAGCACCGTGTGTTGTATGGAAGTGTTGAATCACTATATTGTACACCTGAAACTAATATTACATTGTAGGTTAACTAACTGGAACTTAAATAAAAACTTAAAAAAATAAAGGACATGAGTTAACAAAAAAGAAAGAAAGAAAGAAAGAAAGAAAAAGAAAAGAAAAGAAAGGAAAAGAAAAGAAAAGAAAAGAAAAGAAAAAAGAAAGAAAAGAAAAGAAAAGAAAAGAAAAGAAAAGAAAAGAAAAGAAAAGAAAAGACATAGGCCCTCCTATGAAATAGAATGTTTTTGCTTCTTGGAAGGTGTAATTAATTAAGACTACACTGTATACTATAAAGGATATTGGCTTTCTAATCTCAGTATACTTTATTTCTTTGAAACCAATTCACATTTGAAAGGATTTCTTTTGTTTGTTTTATGAAAGGATGAATTCTAAAAACAGTTATGGTTATTCTTTATATTTAAGAAAACCTCACACAAAAAGTGAAATTGTACATTTTTGTCTATATTTTATAGGAAGAATCCTTTTCTAATAAAAAAGGAAGGAAGGTGTGATAATGTTCTGACTGGGACAACTTGATATCATCAACCAATGTCTAAATGTTAATTTAATTCTAAATGAAACGGGACTTACATGAACATTTTGACAATCAATAGAAGAAACAAGAGGCAAAATCATTAAGGTGCCTGGTCATGGAGTCACTTTATCTCCTTAGTTCACACAGATATTACTTCTCATTTATGAAACCACCACCAGCATATGCTTACCATATGCTTTTTTTATCCTCAAGTTTGTTGCGTGGATAGTATGTATAGTTCCTAGCACAGAATGTGTATAAAGTATGTTACATGGGCCAGCATCATATAATTTCATGTAAATTCTGCTGAAGGGCAACATTGGAATATGACAGTAAGAGATATAGAAGAAGATTCTTTCACCAAGTTATTATTATTATTATTTTTTTTTTCTTTCACCAAATTAAAAACCCATTTCCCTCCTATCTATGTTTGGTATTTTCCATTGAGACACATTGTTCTCTAAGACAGGAGTTATCTTTTTTTTTTTTAAGATTTTATTTATTTATTCATGAGAGACACACACACAGAGAGAGAGAGAGAGATGCAGAGACATAGATAGAGGGAGAAGCAGGCTTTCCTGCAAGGATCCCGGTATAGGACTAGATCCTGGACCCTGGGATCACACCCTGAGCTGAAGGCAGATGCTCAACCACTGAGCCACCAGGTGTCCCAGAAGGTTTCATTTTAACATTTTCCTGAAGATTTTAAAAAGAGTATAAAGGAACTTTATTCTGATCCATTATAAACACACAGGCATATCAGGAAAAAGCCAAACTGAGAAGCTCAACAGAGAGATGATATTACAGAAGACAGTGTTGAACCCCCCTAGGTTTGTAGCATATCTCTGTGGGCCTCACTTTTTTTTTTTTTTTTCATGAAACCAAATGTTAAGTGGGGTTATATCAAAATCACGTGGATCCAATCACCATGGAAATATTTTTGTAATTGCTTCCTGGAGGAGCTGCAGAGACATTAGTATTTATATGCATAAATGTCAAGGTTTTCTAAATTTTGCCTCTTTTGGAACACAACACGAAAGGCCAAATCCAGTCATCATGGATATAACAGAAATCCCTATATAGCAAAAGATCTCTGAGGTCAGTTGCTTCCCAAGTTTAAACTATAGCAAAATTCAGACTTGTACAAAATTTAACTTGTATTTAGGCAAACAGTTTTTTATACAAAGCTTATAAAAAGGCTATCAAACCTCCCTGGCATGGTGTTTAGCCTTATAGACTTAAGACTTGGTAGAAGAAAGGAATGAAGTGAGAAAAAGAAAGAATTGAAAATAAGAGAAGCTGGAGAGTAAGAGAAAGAGATAGGACTTCTCGCTAACAAAGAAAGGTCTTGAGTGTCAAACTGGCATTTATCTGACTGTGGTCAGGGGTCCAGTCACAGAGAGACATCCAAACTAGAAGTAAGAGACTGGTAGAAGGAAGCTGTGAAAATGTTCTGACTGGGACAACTGGATATCGTCAATGAAAGCATTGCCCTTTAGACTCTTCCTTTGTTTCTTTTGTTATTAGGTAAACTTTTCTCCACCTGTATCTCTGCACTGAAACACGGATATCTGAGATGTACAATGGAATCTTGCCCAAATATTTTGTGAATTTGTTTTTACTTTCATTGGTCAACTCATTATTTTATGGTATAGGGTTTAAAAAAATGTTAATATGCTCCAGGCTCACAGTTTATTTTAAAACTAGGTTTTCTGTCATGATATCTCCAAATATTTTTGCTTACTTGTATATGAATTCAGTATCTTAAAATAGCATGTCCTTAACTTAGGTGGTGTAGAGATTTGGGCACAGTGGGTTAGTTGTTCCAACGCTTTTCCTTTTTCTTTTTCTTCCAGGACTTCTCCTTTTCCTTCCTTCCTTCCTTCCTTCCTTCCTTCCTTCCTTCCTTCCTTCCTTCCTTCCTTCCATCCATCTAAATAAAATGCAGGTTAATTAGGGTGCTTGTCTTGGACTCTTTTTTCTTCCAGGACTTTTCTTGATTTGAAAGCCTTATTGTATTTAAATATCCAAAGGAAATGAGGTTTCAGTAGACTTCTTTATACTCTGAAAAATTTTGTAGAAAAGGAAGTACATTAATATATGGATGAGGTAGCCAAAGTGGTTTGCTTCTTCTGCACATCACTATATTGATGGCAATTGTTATTCTAATACCTTTTACTATGCTTCAAAGAACATTTATAGACGCTATCTCATTAGCTTAGTAAGGCAAAGAAATCAATGTTCACACAATCACTTTGGTAAATACTCAAAGATACTGTCAAAGACATAATAATTCACACAAGCCATGAGGAACCCTCTGAAGTTCCTTTCCCACTCTGGGTGATAATTCTATCCAGTGAATTACATTTTGAGATCAGTACATTTCTTTCCTTCAGGCCTCTTCTTAGTCTTTCCTCTCTCCCTCAAACTCCTTTGAGATCCATGTGAACACCCACAGTATTTTGGCATCTGAGACAAAGACTGATATAGTGATTTCCTATCTCTTACAGATAGTAAGTGGAAAGCTGGGCTTGGAACTGCAACCAAGGAGAATTCTTTGTTGTTGAAATCATCAAATGTCCAGGCGGGACACCTGTGTGACTGAGTCTGTTGAGCGTCTGACTCTTGATGATCTCAGGGTCCTGGGATTGAGTCACGCATAGGGCTACATGCTCAGTGGGGAATCTGCTTAAGAATTCCTCTTGCTCCTTCCCCCTCTACCCCTCCCTTGGCTCTCTCTGTCTTTCAAAAATAAAATAAATAATTTTTAAAAAAATAAATATTTTTTTAAATTTTTATTTATTTATGATAGTCACAGAGAGAGAGAAAGAGAGAGAGGCAGAGACACAGGCAGAGGGAGAAGCAGGCTCCATGCACCGGGAGCCTGACGTGGGTCGATCCCGGGTCTCCAGGATCGTGCCCTGGGCCAAAGGCAGGCGCCAAACTGCTGTGCCAACCAGGGATCCCAATAAATAATTTTTAAATAAAAAGTTTATCCACCTATCCTTTAGTTTTGAATGTCTTTTCTGGCAATGAGCATTTAAGCTGACAGGATTTTAAAAAACTGTCATCCTCTTGGTATTTCTTTTTCTATTCATATCATTTGGCATGGTGTGAGGAGCATTTCTTTACAGGCTTCCAATTCTTTTTTCAGGACATTTATAAGAATGACTATGTAGGAAAATGGCAAGACCTTGGGCATAATGGTATCTATTTATAGTATACCCATTGTGTGATACACTCTATTGTTTATTTAAAATGTATGGTACTTACAGGGACCCTTCCCTCTCTGGGAGAGATATTCTTCCCACCCAAATTTATCAGTGTTGGCCATATGACTTGCTTTAGCAAAGGGAATATAAGCAGAATGGACACATCCCATATCAGAGCATAAGGTTTCAGAGCCACTCCATATACGGCCATTGTTCTTCACCTGTTCTTGTAGAACATTTCTCAGATTAGGGCCACTCCTTCTGCTTAGGTTTGAGAGTAAAGAAAAGTATGGGGCAGGGCCACAGCTAACTCACAGCCAAAGTCATGTGAGTGAGAAATAAAACCTTTGTTGTAAGTCACTGGGGTTTGGAGGTTGGTTGTTCTCACAACACAATAAAACACATGCTGACTGACAACACATATTACATGTCCAGGGCCACTGCTTGCATACATAATGGCTTTTGATACATTTTCCATGGATAATTTTGACATAAATATATTTGTCAACCAGGTAATACCTGATACCCCGACTGGATGTTGCACCAACAGCTAAAGCTATAACTCTATATTACTATTCACAGATCTTACAAAAGAGAAAGGAACATGAGCTTCTATTTTAATAATGTTATATATTTACTATCACATTATGGTTGATAGAGAACTTTCATATACAGTATCTTATATTCACAACAATTCTGTGTAATAGGTGTTCTCATCTCCATTTTATAGAGGGAACATTGCTGAAACTTAAAGAACTGGAGCACATTTTCTCAAAATTCTGCATTATTAGTAAAGATAGACAAGGAATAAAAAGAACATGGTCGCCAGTTCAGTGCTTCTCCTCCTGCCCACTATTTCACAGTCATCATCACGTGTGACTTCACTGTATGATTAGTTTTCTGTTAAATAAATACTTAAATTTGCAGATGAATTTATAAGTACCATATTTAAAATCATTTTAGGGAAGCTTGGCTGGCTCAGTGAGTTAAGCATCTGCCTTTGGCTTAGGTCATGATCGTGGGGTGCTGGGATGGAACCCTGCATTGAGAGCTCTCTGCTTCTCCTCCTTCTGTTGCTCCCCCACCCCCTACTCATGCGCTCTCTCTCTCTCTCTCTCAAGTAAATGAAATCTTAATAATAAAAAAGGAAAGAAAAAAATAAAGCCACTTTAGATTGACATATATTTTGAGGATTCAGTTCTTTCTGCATGAAAATCACGTGTCACGGAGGTGTAGAGGTTAAAATGAAGAGAATGGAGTGAATTATATTCCTTAGAAGCTGTCCATTATACAATGATAGGGATGCCATGGGCATTCAGAAATTAGGAAATATTAATGTTTTGTTCAGCTTTTATGCCTACCCATTGCTTCTTAGTTACGACCGCTAAATTACAGTAGTGAAATTGGACTAAAACATGATCTTGCCTGATTTCACTAGAGCTGGTTCTTGCTGCATTAAGCATTAAGTAGCAAGAAGATGACAATGCTAGTCATAAATATTATGTAATATTCAGATAGCTATTGGTAAATCAGAGTGAGTCCTACTCTATATTTCTATAGCCAGTTTAGTTTTGCTACATAGGCTCTAGTATAACATAGTTCAATGAAAATTTTAGTTCTCTGTTTCATCCTCTCCTTTCTCTTTGTGTGCATATGATTGCTGGTGGATGAAGAGGGTATAGAGTAACTCTGCCATGGAAGTGAGACAATTTTTCTGTTCTAGAAGTAAGTTGTGTGACCTATAAGTTGACACGCTTGATAAATGTGCATGTTTTTTAAAACATGCTTCTTGCTTCCTACTCCATAAAGATCTGTGCATATATATATACATGTACATATTATGTTTCTAAAATTGGCCCTGTATTGCTTTAAATTTGTCTTGACTGTTGTTGCTATATTTAGTTTTTATATATAATTGTTATATATAATTGTAAAAATTTGATGATTCCAAACAAACATTATGATGTTACCAAAACTGTTTTAAATGTGGTAAAAGTTTCTTGGCCAGGCTAAAAATTAACTAAATATATTTTCACCAATTTATTTATTTATTTGTTATCATAGAACTTCCTCCAACTGAATATTCATAATAGAGTAGAAAGATCACAATGGCAACATAAAGTAAATAATGGGCAAATTTTATTTGTTAAACAATGTCATTCAGATCTGTATTTGATCATATGTTATATACTAAGTTCAATGGACAATAATTAATATGAAAAATAAGAGGCTGCAAACAATTAGCATATATTATTGTGCTATATCCAAACATCCTGTTATTAAGCATTTCTTTTGAATGAGTAAATGCCTACCCTAATAAATACTTACAGTATCCAACTAGCAGCTTATGAAGAGGACACGAAGTAAGAGTTCTTTTTTTTCTTTTAAGGTTTTATTTATTTATTCATGGAGACACAGAGAAAGAGAGGCAGACACAGGCAGAGGGAGAAGCAGACTCCATGCAGAAAGTCTGATGTGGGACTCGATCCCAGAACTCTGGGATCATGCCCTGAGCCAAAGGCAGATGCTCAACTGCTGAGCCACCTAAGCATACCACAAAGTAAGAGTTCTAATGGTTATTCCCACAGAGAATGGGGAATCATCTGTTTAGGTGGACCCCACCATATTTTATGTCAAGATAGTGATAGTAAAACCAAATCAGATAGAAGCCTTCTGAAAGACAGTTTCCTTTGTAAATGAAAACATCAGTAGACTGTAGGTTTAGGCTTCAGAACTGTTCATTTTAGTTCTAGAATCATGTTTCATCCACTATGAAGTGCTTCTATCTTCCATTCAAGGAAGATATCACATGAACAGTGATGGCACAACATGCCCAGTGTAAGAGATTATACATGACATGCAGTTGCTTGAGGCTTGTGTAGTGTAGAGATGGAGACAATGTGTAAAACTGGGGAGATAGAGCTAACCAAAATCGAATTTTAAAATGAGTTATTCTTTTGCTAATTCTAAGGTTTTTGATCTTGTAGAAATTATGAAATCCAAATCATTATAGCTCTCTGGTAGTTGTGCTTTTATATTCCTAATAACAAGTATTATCTTATTGTATGAAATGTTTTCTTTGAACTTCAAATCCTGCACATCGATTTTTCTTGTATAAGTATTACAGAATATAATTTCAAGTTAACTTGGCTTATCTTGCTGCCTGATTGATTTCAGTCATATAATTCATATTTCTAAATGTTTGGAGATTCTTATTGAGGTTCATGATCATTGTTATATGCAACTGGGCTATAACCAAAATTTTGTCTATGCCATGTAATAGGTTGTAAGAATAGACGTAGTGGTCTATCTGTAGTGATTTTGACAATAGGAAGGTAAGGAGTTTCAGTTATGGACTAGTATGATACTCTGTTTCTAGCATTGTCTTTTCTATATTGATTCAGCAAAGAGAGAGAAGTCACAGTAAACTTGACTTGTCTGGTCTCTATACACATCCATCACCAGTAACTGAGATAATCATGAGCAAGGCTGTTTTCCCAGTTATAAAATATTATCATAATCCTGAAGTCTAAGAAAGATATTTTGGAAGGAAAGACCTTCCTTATTTACTGGAACCCTTTTCTCCTTTCACTGTCTAAAAAAATAAAAATTATAACAGGATAAAGTTTTATGATGTTTGTAATTTGTATTTTAATAGGATTTGCAATTAACCCAAATGAGAATAAATCACTATAATATATAAAAATTTCAGAAAAAGATTTACTTTAAAAATTTACTAGAGCTTATATTTTAAAGTTTTAGATCTATAGAAAAATTTAAAAAGAATTAGTATAGAATTCCCACATACCCCTTCACCCAATTTCACCTATTATTAATATCTTACACTTGTATGGTATGTTTGTTAAAATTAGTGAGAAAATATTGGTATGTTATTACTAAAGGTCATTTATTTAGTTTTCCTTAAGTTTTGCCCAATTATTCTTTTCTGTATCAAGATCCAATCCAGGATCCCATATTATATTTACTTGTTATGCCTCTTAGGCTCCTCTTGGCTGTGACATTTTCTGGTACTTTTTGGTTGTTTTTGATGACCTTGATAGTCTTGAGGGGTACTAGTAAAATATTTTACAGGATACCCCTCAGTTGTAATTTGATGTTTTTCTCAAGATTCGACTGAGGTTGTTAATTTTAGGGAAGAAGAGGATAGAGGAAAAATACTATTTTCATCTTATTACATCAAGGGTACATACTATCATCATGATTTATTACTGATGCTATTAAACTTGAGCGCCTGGCTGAGGTAGTGTTTGTCAGATTTTTCCATTGTTACATTACTCTGCCCCCTCCTCACCCTTTTCTATAGTATACACTATTTTTCTATAGGAAGTTACTACATGCAGTCCACACTTAAGGAATGGAATAGCTACATAAATTATTTGGAATTCTTTAAAATAGAGATTTATTTCTTCCCCACCTTTAATTATTTATTTGATTATTTATATCAGTATGTACTCCTGGATATTCATTTATATTATACTTTGGGTTATAGTCCAACTACTTTGTTTCCTTTGTTGCTCAAAATGTTCCAGTTTTGGTCATTTTTAAAAAAGATTTTATTTATTCATTCATGAGAGACACACAGAGAGAAGCAGAGACATAGGCAGAGAGGGGAGTAGGCTCCCTGTAGGGAGTTGCTGTGGCTCTCGATCCTCAACCCCGGGATCATGCCCTGAGCTGAAGGCAGACGCTCAACTGCTGAGCCATCCAGGCATCCCCAGTTTTGGTCATCGAGATCGATTTTATTTGGCTTCTGTTCCTTTGAGATATACTACCAATATAATTTTTTTGGAGCATTTTTTTTAATTTCTGACACCATAAAATACTCTAGGGTTATCTTGTAGATTTTGTGCCCAGTCTAAGAATCAGTCATTTTTCCAACAAAGCCTAGTTTCTTTTATAGGAGAATGGTATTAAAAACCAAGATTTAGGCACTAGTGTTCTTGTTTCTATTGAGATGTCATTACTTTAAAGACTTATCAGCTGACAAAGCAGGGATGTATGTGTGTTTATACTAACCCATGTATATGCACTTATCTATATGCATATAACCTAGGTAGATGCACATCTATATGCAGATGTGAAATTATTGGCACCTATTTTAAGCTATACGTAAGTTCAGACTAATGTCTCCAAAATCAATTCAATACCACGTGGATCATTCTAGCCTCCTCCCCATGCTTATCTAAATTCCCCTCCAACAGTGAGGAACCTGGGTGCTACAACTAAATTGTTTTATTGTATACATGCTTTATGGCCCATCAGGTGATCTATCACAGTGAATGTTCCATGGGAGTTAAAAAAGAATGTGAATTTTGCTGTTGTTGGATAGAATATTCTATAAATGTCAATTAGATCCAGTTATTTAGCAATGTTGTTCAGTTCACCAATATCCTCACCGATTTTCTGCCTGTTTCATCTATCAAGTACTGAAGGAAAAATGTTCAAGTCTCCAGCTAATAGTGAATATGTCTGTTTCTTTTTTCAGTTCTATCAATTTTGGTTTTATGTATTTTGATAGTCCATTGTTAGGTACATATGTGTTAAAGATTCTTGTCTTTTTGGAAAATTGATCCCTTTATTATTACATAATACTCCTCTTTATCCCTGATAACTTTCTTCATTTTGAAGTCAGGTTTACTTGAAATTAGTGTAGCTAGTCCAGCTTTGTTGTTGTTGTTATTGTTGTTGGTGGTGGTGGTGTTACTATGCTATATCTTTCTTTATTCTTTTACTTTTAACCTATGCCTTTCTATTTCAAGTGTGGCTTTTTTGTGTGTGCATGTGGACAATATATAGTGGTGTCTGTTTTTTGTCTACTCTGACTGACTCTTTTAATTGGTACATTAAGATAATTCACATTGAAAGCAGTTTTTGATGTAAGCAGGTGAATATCTAATGTATTTGTAACTTTTCTTTTTGTTACACTTGTTTTTTACTTTTTTTCTTCTCTTTTTCTCTTTTTTGTTTTATTTTTTATTTTTTGCCTTCTTTTGTTTTAATTATACAAGTTATTTAATTCAATTTTCTCTTCTCTCTTTAACATATCCATTTTACTTCCTTCTAAATTTCTTTTAATGGTTGCACTACAGTTTGCAGTATAGATTTTTTTTATGAATCTACTTTTAAATAATACTACTTCATGGGTAGTACTAGAGTTTTATTCTTGGAATTTTTTAATAGTATTCCCCATTTTGCCCTCCTATTCCTTAAAAATTATTGTAATCCATTTCACCTATTTGCTATAATTAGAGTACATTATAGTCTTATTACTTTAATAATGTTTATCCATTAGATTAAAAGTAAGAAAATTATTTTGTATCTATGTTCCTTCTCCAATTCTTTCCATTTTTTAGGTACATCTAAATTTCAGACCTATACCCTATACTACTTTCTTTCTCCCTGAAAAACGTCTTTTTTTAAAGGCTTTATTTTAGAGAAGTTTTAGGTTCACAGAAAATTGTATGGAAGGAAGAGAGATTTCCCTTATATTCCCTCCCCTCCCATATGCATAATCTCTCCCACTATCACCATCCTCACCAGAGTGGCACATTTTTTACAATAGATGAACCTACATTGACACATCATAATCACCCTAAATCCATAATTTATCTTTTTGGTTGCTGTACATTCTTGGGAAACATGTAAAATAATATTTATTTATTATTATAGTATCACATAGAGTATATTCACTTCCCTAAAAATCCTGTGTACTCCCCTCAAAGAACTTATTTTAATATTTCTTGCAGAGCAGAGCAGGTTTGTTGGCAATGAATTTCCTCATTTTGTTTATCTGAGAAAATCTTTATTTCTCCTTCACATTGGTAGCATAGTTTTCCTGTATATAGAATGTTAGGTTGACTTTTTTCTTTTAGTACTTCAAATATTTTACTTCATTCTCTTTTTGCTTATACAGTTTTTTAAATGAAAAATCCACTGAATTCTTATCTTTTCTTTTATATATATGTAAGGGGATTTTTTTTAACCCTCTGCCTCCTTTCAAGAGTTTTTCCTCTGTCTTCGGTTTTCTGCAGTTTGAATATAATATGACTTGGTGTAGCCTATGGCCACAGAAGCTTCAGTTTCCTGTAGTGTCCTTGTTTTTGTGTCCTCTGTTGTTGGGTTTCCCTAAGAACTCTTTCTTAAAGAGTTTGAGCCTTGTAGTTCTTTAAACTGTAATCCACTGTTATTTTATTAGAGCCTTATTGATGTGATGGTAAGGAGTTGAGAAGGAGGAGGAGGAGTGTTTTATAAGCTTATGATTAAATCTCAGTCATATAGTGGGTATGTGTCCATAAGCTGTTACCTTCACAAGTGTTTCTTTCCCCTACCTGCTCTACCTTGTGAGAATTAAAAAAGGTAGAGATGTTTAGGGTTGGGTAATTGTTCTTAAGCATATATGATAGGCTCTGGTAAAATCTTTTCACTTGAGAGTAGGCCTTTGTTATGGAGAACACACTGGAGTAATTTCAAACTGGTTATTCTCCCCCTCATCCTGCCAAAAATAAGAAGTGATTTTTCTTGGGACTTTACCACGAGAACATGCTGGAGTTTCTGAAGTACAATCCAAGAAAGTATGCCTCCACCTCCACTGCAATCTCTAGGAGTCTCATTCTTAGGGCAGTGTAAATTCTACTTCAAGCATTTAATCAAATTAGCACTTACATTTTCCTACCAGTACATGGGTCTAATGGCTTCTGCTTCAGCTGAGTTGATCTCAGCTGTGTTTCTCTATATTTGCCTGTCTCAATAGACAGGGGTAGAGGTTTGTCCTGTGATTGATTCTCTCACATGTCCAGCAAAGCCACTGATTTTCAGTTTTTTTCAGCTTTTTTCTTGTTGTTAAGGCTGGGAGCTATTACTTCCCAGCTGAAGTCATGTCAGACCTGAAAGCAGAAGTCAATATTTACATTTTCAATAAGTAAAATTACTGAATGTTTCCATTTTTAGGAGTCTTATTTTTCTTATGGAAAATAATATCACCATTGATAGCAGAGATAAAAGTTTCAAAGTCCATGAGGAAATTCATTGCCATGAGAGAAAAGTCACATGTACAATAAATAGGAGTACTTGGGGAACTAGAGTAACCAGACTATATTCTGAAATAGACTTTAAAGAAAGCATATTAAAAAGGTTACAGGACGAAAGAAATAAAATAAAATCCATAAGAAAAGTATAAGTCTATACGATAGAATGAATACATAGATTTAAGCATCAAACATAATTTTTATAACTAAAAATGAAGGTTTAAAATAGTGAAAACAATAGATGATTAAAGCATTGATTGAATATAGGTAAAGAAAGAACTACATGGTAAACCAGAAAAAAAGAACACTTAGAATGCAGCTCAGAGATTAAAAGAGAAAAGTCATTACAATTGAAGGAGGATAAAATAAGAAACTCTAATATGTATCTAAATGGAGTCTCAGTAGGAGAAAATAGAAGGGGAGAGAAGAAAAAGTTGCAATGTTATGATTCCAAATTTTTAAGAGTTGTAAAGGATTATAAGTCCTCTATTTGTAAAAGCATGACAAGTTCCTAGTAAGGTAAATAAATACAAACCCAGTCCTTAAAAACATCATAGAGAAATTGTAAAATATTAGGGGAGAGAATAAAAGGAAAATTTTAAAGGCCAGTAGATAGCCTAAACAGGATAGCTATAAATAAATAAGAATCACAGTGACAGAAGGTTTCTTAGGAATATCAATAGATCTCAGAAGGGACTAATATCTTTGAAATAATGAGAGGAATACCTGTTTATTCAGATTTAGATACCTTCCCCGCACAACTATAAATAAAATGAAAAGGTAACCTATGGAATGGGAGAAAATATTTGCCAATCATATATCTAATAAAGGGTTAATATTCAGAATATATAAAGAACTCATTCAACTCAAGAAAAAAACAATCCAATCAATAAATGGGCAGAGGAATTGAACAGAGTTTTTCAAAGAAGACATCCAAATGATCAACAGGAACATGAAAATATGCTCAACATCATTAATCAGGGAAATGCAAATCAAAACCCCAATGAGACATCCCCCCACACCTGTCAGGATGGCTTACTATCAAAAAGATAAGAAATAACAAGTGTTGACAAGGATGTGGAGAGAAAGGAACCCTCGTGCACTATCAGTGAGAATGTAAATTGGTACAGCCATTATGGAAAACAATATTGAAGTTCCTCAAAAAATTAAAAACAGAACTGTATGATCCAGCAATTCTACTTCTGGGCATTTATCAGAAGGAAATGAAATCACTGTCTTGAAAAGATATATACACCCCCATGCTCATTGCAACATTATTATTATTTTTTCAATAGCTAAGACATGGAAACAATCTAAATGTTCATCAATGGATGAATGGATAAAGAAAACATTATATACACACACACACACACACACACACACACACACACACAATGGAATATTATTCCATCATAAAAAAAGAAGGAAATCCTGCCATTTGTGACAACATGGATAGAACTTGAGGGTGTATTATGCTAAGTGAAACAAGTTAGAGAAAGGCAAATACTGTATAATCTCATATGTAGAAGTTTTAAAAACCTGAACTCAGATATAGAGAACGGATTGGTTGTTGCCAGAGGCAGGGAAAGGGGTGAAATGGGTGAAAGTGATCAAAAGATACAAACTTCTAGTTATTCCAGTTATAAATAAATCCTGGGGATGTAATGTACAGCTTGGTAACTGTAGTTAACAGTGCTATATTATATATTTGAAAGTTGCTAGCAGAATAAATCTTAACAGTTCTCAGCACAAGAAAAAATATTGTAACTGTGTGATGATGAATGTTAACTAAACTTATTGTGACAATCATTTCACAATATATGTGTACATCAAGTCATTATGTTGTATCCTTAACACTAAAATAAAATACATATAAATTATATCTCAATTTAAAAAAGATTCCACATTTAAGTGAGCTCATACCAAAAAAAGATAAAAAGAACTTTTCACATATTTCACAATTTTTTGCATACTTTTTATATCTGATGGTTAGGAAGATGTATAATGATTTAAGAGTGACTATACATACAGTAACACTTAAAACAGAGTTTGTATTCTATTAAACACAACTATACCTATATACACTTGAAAGCTGACGTACAGCTTTCTCCTTAATATGTAATATGTGCCATATGTAACATGTAATGTATGTTTAACATATACTGGGATAACATTTTGTAGTCTGTCCATGGTCAAAGCTTAGTGCAGGTATGTAATCATGGACCATTTGCCACAATTACCTATAGTATTTTTAAAAACCACATCTCCATAGCCTGTCATGACTCTATTTTGAAATTTGTTTCTCACAGTCCTGGAAGTGTATGATTTAATACTGAGTTTCCACCATATCGGTCAACCTTCAAAATACATTATTTTCTAACCTTTGCACATTATAACAGATATGTCTGGACCCCAGCTGCTGTGATTTGCTCTGATGGAGATTTGGGCTGCTGTAAGAGTCAGTGTAGTACTTCTGGAACGCAGGACGCACTTTGGACCTCAGAGCAGCATGCATAAAGTTGGCTAAGGATCAGAGTTCTGGCTGCAATAAATAGATCAGGGCCCTTTGAGAGCAATTTCAATTTCAGGTATCTTAGATATTGGGGGGTATTGCCAAAATATTTTCTATTCCTTCAAAACATTCAGATTTTTTCCCTCCCCTCATTTTTTCGATCTAGAAAATCCCAAAGGAAACTTAAAAATAAAATATATTTTCAAAACAAAATATTTTCTCTCAATCATAGCAGAAACAGCTGTTTATCACTGGGGAAACAGCTGTTTATCACTGGGTTATTCAGTCAGAATTCACACTTTGAGAGGGTGCAAGTAAATGATATGATATACCTTCAGCCAGAGCTTGGTTTTGAGATAAAAAAAAATTTGTGTCATTTCCTTCATATTTACTAGCTCAGAAAAGACTCTCATGATTACAAATCCTTGCCCAATCGTCCACTTCTCATATAGGTATTGGGAATGCAGTTTCCTGAGGAATAACTTTCAGGAAAATGTCCTATTCTTTCAAATATTGGTTTCTTGTCTTTGAATCTCCAAACAGTTTTTAGATATCCAAGGCATATCTTATTCTTTCAGTTAATTAATTCAACAGATTTGCTTAATCTCCACACCAGGCACTGTGCCAGTCAGCGGGGACTCCCTGATGCATATGAGAGGAAAGGCCCACAGCCACGCAACACTAAATCCTCGGTGCCCTCAATACCAGATTCTTGGTTTCAATGGTAACAGTTATTTTCCTTTTAAAATATCGGAGGTCCCTCTCTCTTATGTATCAAGCAGGACAGAGGTCACTTCGCTGTCATACATAGCGCAGCCCAGATCTTTCTGAAGGACTTCCTGTTGCTGTTTGTGAATGGCAGAAGAGTTCTGTTGAGTGGGGCCAAGAGTATCATTTTCCTAAAACAGATGAGTCAGTGATACCCCTTAGTACACACGCAGCATTGTGAACAACGGAAGAGCAGACGTAGCAGTTGCTGTTTGGGTTGAAATGTCAATAGACCTTTTTGCAGCAGAGCTTACTGGAAAGAGCTTGGACATAGAGCTATTTTCTCATTCTGTCGGAGAGCTATATGGCCTTGAGCAGGGTCCTCTTTTGCCCTCAGTGTCTGCATGTGCTAAATTGGAATAATGTTACCTGGCTTATATGGTTGAATATTTATTCAGAAGTGGTACAGTGCAGCAATAGTAGATAGTAAACTATTATACGTAAATACATACATGTTCTATTCCAAGATGACTTACGGAATCAATATACATCAACCTGAACACAAATCCATTTGCCAGGTGCTCCTGTTTCTTTATCAAATAGCAATTTATCCAGTAACCTCTCTAAACTGTGGTGTGTGTGTGTGTGTGTGTGTGTGTGTGTGTGTAACACATTTACATATAATGTTCTAAACAAAAACTCGTAGAGGGAAAAAAATCTAGCTTCAGAAAATAGCATTTCAGAGGCTTGAAAGAACTCCTTGATGTATAATTTATTGCCCAGAAGGAAAAAGGAGATAATTTAGCAAAAGAGAGGCTTTATCATTATGTTTGACTTTGGTGCAACCTTTTTTCCTTTTACATGAAATTGGGGTTGTTTTGTACCTTTCGACCTCTGATTCCTCCTCCGATAACAAACATGGTGCTAGTTGCATGTTTTTTCATGCAAATTAATGCAGTAATACCCACAAAATTTAGCATACGCTGGTTGCCTTACACTTACTATGAAATCGTTATATTGAGTTACCAAAGTTTAGCTTTCCTTTTTCTTAAACATGGAGAATTTTTTTAAACCCATTTCAGACCTGAGAGACACCTAGGTTTTTATATCTATGACTGGCTTTTGTCCAAATGTCATGTAAGGAATTTATTAATATTACTATAATACTTCAGAGGACTGTGGAATGTACATTCTAGGCAGATTTTTTAGGCTCTGTGGGGGGAAAAGGAAAGAGCAGAGATGATGTTGTGATGGAATTCTCTTCTCTGCAGGAGGGAGGAAGAGAATTTTCTTTATGCCACTCTTTCATGCTGAGACTCTAGGATGTCAGGGGCATCCTAACATAACATTAAATTATTGGTTTTTATGTGAGCTACTCATATCTTTCCAATGACTCAGAAGGAATTTAATAAGAATTTTAAAAATGTATTGGTGACAATAAAAAAGTAGAAGCTACTATATTTTATAAACGTATTTCTTGGGCAAGCCAGTACTATTTTGACAAAATAATAAAAAATATTTCATACTTCATCGTGAATACTTTGAGGTACACATCAATTTTTTTCATTTCAGATATTTTGAAATACTATTTACTATCCCCTATAGACCTAAAGAAAGTTTATTCAATATTTGCAAAGTTCTTAAAGTAATGGGAAAATTGACATAGGTTAAGTCAAAGACATTGAGAGTACTTGCTGTATTTTATGAAAATTTGCTCTAACATTTACCTATTTAAAAGTGTTTCATTTCACTTAATCACCAAATTCAAAGGTCTTTGCCTAGTCTGTTCTCTTTGACCTATTTCCCGCATTTGTTGGGAGTTTCCCTCCCTTTTCTTATTGAAACCTCACTCTTCCTTTGGCCTTTACAACACCTTCCTCCCTAGAGGTGCTGATTATTTGCCTGTTGTCTCTCAGCTCCAAAAGATTCTTTTCTGTTCTGCAGTATGAGGCTCACTCAGCATGGAGCTGTACAAGCGACTTTTCCCAGTTGCTTATCTCCTGGCTTCCTGTTAGGCTCTGCCAGTAGAGGGCCCTAGAGAGTGATTAGAATGTGAGAGGAGAGGGTTTTTTTGTTTGTTTTTTTTTTTTTTTAAAAAAGCTTTGAATATAGTTGACACAGAATGTTATAGCAATTTCGGGTATACAACATAGTGGTTTTCTTTCTATTTTTCCTTTTTTTAAAAAAATTATTTATTCATGATAGACACAGAGAGAGAGAGAGGCAGAGACACAAGCAGAGGGAGAAGCAGGCTCCCCACGGGAAGCCTATGTGGCACTCCATCCCAGGAACCCAGGATCACCACCTGAGCCAAGGACAGATGCTCAACCACTGAGCCACCTAGGTGCCCCTCTTTCTATTTTTCCAATCCATAGAAGCATTGTGCCTGCAAAAGCAGACAGTCGGCTCCAGCTTCCAGCTTCTTTTGCCAACGATAGCTCCTGTGGGTTACCAGAATGTGCATCTTTTAAAGGCTGGGGTATGAGATGCCCCTGTATTCCCTCACACACTGGGGCACACTCTTCTGGGCATCTGTTAAGGTATGTCCCCTCCACAGAGTTCCTGGCGTGTGCTAGACTAAAGTTCTGAGAACCAGCTTCAAGGAACTTTCTCCAAAGGACCAAACACTAGCCCTATTGGGCTCCTCTTCCACATTCTAGGTTCTAGCACTACCACAGTTTCTCCTTTGTTTTTCCAGCCCCAGGGATAGTGGCCGCTTCTCGCCATTATTAATCTCTCCGTAAGCTTAACATCTTTTTCCAGTAGTGATCTAATACCTGTTAACCAATTCCCTGTATTTAAGTCCATTTTAGAAATACCTAGGGCCTTCTCTGTTTTCCTTAGTGCAGTCTCAGTTCTGCCTCCTTTATTGGACCCTTCTTCTTTTGCCACAGGTTTCTCTTCTTAACCTATGTAGTCTTTCATGTACACCTGAATATCAGAATCTATATATCAGAGTTCTGTCAATTTCATATATAGTCTGTATATCAAAGATCTGATCCATTCCCTCAGCTTCGAACATCACATATCTACTAGTTCACAGTACCAACTGTTTACTGAGCATTTTTGCTGAGATTTCCTATCAATGGAACATATATAATATGCCCCAGGTCAAATGTTCTCATTTCACATGCCATTTCTATATGCTTCGCTATGTACTCCTCTGTAGACTTGCTTGTTTTAATCAGTGGTAATTAATGGTCTCAGTCAGGGAGACTCATACTTTGCAATTTTAAAATTATTTACTCTTATTAGGTTCTCATATATGATCAGTAATAATATCATCTAAATTATTTTTTTTACACTATATTTTTCATTTATCCTTTCCGTACCCACTACCACCACCATTACCCTAATTTAGATCCTCATTACCTTCACTCTTTGATAACTTAATTAAAGCCCCTACTGGTTTACTTGTTTCCACAGTTATTCTCTTCTGTACATTGCTACTGGCCTAATTTGCACAAACCCTGACATTCTCTTCCACAAACCTTCAGTGGTTCTCTCAGCCTACATGATAAAGTCAAAACCCTTCTGCTGGAAATCTTACCTCAATGTATGTTTGGCCTGTCTCTCAACGTGGCCCCCAATTAAGTCTCTACTTTAGGAAAATTGGTTTTCTCAATGACTCCCACTTCTCTCTCCTTACCTCTCTATAGAATGCTCTTCTCTGTGAAGCCTCCTAGAAACATTTCAGACAGAACTGATCTCCCCCCATGAGGGACTTTGCCGGGGAATCACTTCTCTATATCACCTATTTGGCACTAGTTGTGAGTTGAATGCAGTATTATAATGAGAAAAGAGGGAAGTATATATTTAACAGATAACACAGTAGTGCATGGCTGGTCATGCTGTGTATGTCAGGACCCTTAGGATGTATCTATCCAATGTCATGTCAATAGATTAAGAGGGGAAAAAAAAACTATTTTACTTCTGAACTAGCAATTTATTTTACTTCTTGATACTAATAATTTGTTTTATTTCGACGTGACTGAATTGATCTGTTTTATTGCCTTAACGTTTTTTTAGAGATAGAATTTATTAATAAACCTTGATATTTCTTATTTTATGGAAGTATGTGCTCCATCATTCATAATTCTAAAACTCTTGGTTTTTTTTAAGATTTTATTTATTTTAGAGAAAGAACATGAACAGATTGAGGAGAGAGAGGGACAAGCAGTTTCCACACTGAGCATAAAGACCAATGTGGGGCTCGATCCCACAGCCCTGAGATCATGACGTGAGCTGAAATCAAGTCAGATGCTTTACTGAGTAAGCCACCCAGATGTCCCTAAAATTCTTGTTTTGTTTCAAGAGATCTGGATGAAATAAAAAATAATATACTAAAAGCTGATATGAATTCCAGTACTTCTTAAAGAGATATAAAATGTTTTGGGAAAAAAAATAAAATGTTTTGGGGAAGTTTTGTTTGAGAAAATTTTCCTGCCATGGCTAATGTCCTTCTTTCCTTCCAAATATGCTATAATGACTCTTGCTATTGAAAACCAAGATTTTGATAGTGTCTGATTTCATGATCAAATTAGATGATGTCAAATCTCATCATTAATTTGACCCATCAGATAAATGTCAGGTATTGTAGCATGTAGAGGTCCTTCAAAGGAAAAAAATTCAGGGACACCTGGGTGGCTCAGTGGTTGAGCGTCTGCCTTTGGCCCAGGGTGTGATCTCGGAATTCCGGGATCAAGTCCCACATCAGGCTCCCTGCATGGAGCTGGCTTCTCCCTTTACCTGTGTCTCTGCCTCTCTCTCTGTGTCTGTCATGAATAAATAAATAAATCTTTAAAAAAATAAAAAAGTTCTTCAGAGAAGAGAGTGTGAGGTTATATTGTGAAAATACCAACAAAACAATGTGAAGCTACATTGCCTCTACTTTCCTGAATAGCTTTCCATAATCCAACTCTTGGCAGTGTACAAACAAGTTGAGGAAAGAAGTCTATAGAGAGGGCCTCAAAATAATTGAAAAGATATCCTGAACTCTGTGGATTTGGAAGGAATCTAGAAAGAACACAATAATATTTTGCTTTCAGAGACTGTTACATCTGTAAATTTAAAACAATACACAAGAGCTGATCAAGCTCCTATTGTATTTTAGGCCAGTTAGTTATAAGCAGAGGCTGTGAGTCCCTATGGATGGAAACTCTACACCTCCCACAGGATCTATTTTTACAATTAATATTTTGAGAGTCAAGATGATCTTGTTATGTCTAATAACTGGATAATGAAATTTTAATTTATATAAACATATGTTTAATTCAATAATGAATCCAATAGTAGCAGAGTCCTCAATAAACATATACACAAACAACAGCCAAAGTCTATCCTGCTTTCGTTCTTCTCTGGTCTTCTACAGTTAAGGTGAGTAAATGATAAATATGATTTCTCATTAAAATTCTCCATACACTTGAAGTTAACAGATGGTCTTCGATTAATACAGTGACTTTGTTGCTGGTTTGCCCCACAGTCCCAGCATGGGTCAGTTGTCTTGGCAAAATCTCTAATAGCAACTATCTCCCTTTTCTCTGAAAAGTTTTCCAGATTTAAAATCTGGGAATTATTTGGTCAATCTACCTATTAATCTTCTCTTATTTGGGCCAAATAGTCCAATATGTAAACCCCTTTTAAAAGGATCCTCTTCATTGTTTTTCTCTAAATCATCTCAGTGATAGTGAAGCAGGTTGCAATTTCTTTCCCTTAACCATGTGGAGACATTTCAGTGCTCAAGGTAGCTGCTTTGGGAAAAGGGCCCCCTGGTACAGTTACTGAAAGATGACAATGAAAAAGTAAATGCAGGGGTGGAGGGTTTGTGAGTGACAGTACTTGGAGGGAAAGAGAAAGGGTGCCACTGAAGAGTTTATGATAAGCAGATGAATTCTGGTTCAAGAAATCAAACACCACCTATTTGAATTCCCATCAGAGGTTCAATTAGAAATAGAATCCCTCTTTGCTTCCTGCCCCACTGGCGTGTTGTCACGGGCCGTGCACTGTTTAAACAGCTGCACAGTCTCACCTCAGGGGTGACTGAATTGCATTGGTGATGTTGATCCCTGTATGGAGCTAAAACTTAGAGGAAACTTGATCATTTGCAGAATGACTTAGGAACTGAGGGTGAGTTATGCTCCCTGTATGAGGATAATGAGTTAAAGTCTAGAGAATGTGTGGTTGTAGTACCAGTTTTGTTCAGTAAATCTAGTGTAGGACTTCATCTTTTTAATGCAAACTGAGAATGAAAAACAGCGTAGACACAAATGTGCAAAAGAGTAAATTTAAAAAATTAAACATATGAATACTCAAATCTACATCTGAGTCTCTGGTATAAGCAAATAGAAAGGTGTCAGTTGCTTATATCCTTTTTCTGCAGTTTTCCATCCTCCTTTTCAAACTCTGCCTCTATTCCTAGTATTATCACCTCACATTTAATATGCTTGTGAATAAGCAATCACCTACTCCTTATATCCATATAGTCTTCTAGTCCAGTGCTTCTCAAGCTTTATCATGAGTTATGAACACCATCGATTGTAAGGCCCCATTCCCAGAAATCCTCATTCAGTAGTTCTGTGATAGAACTCCAGAATTGCCATGTGTCACATGTTCCAGATGACATTGTTGCTGCACCTTAAGGACCACACTTGACAACCACTGCTCTAGAAATTCATTATCTTACTGAAAGGTTTGGCAAAGGTAAACTACTGAGAGAAAAAGGGAAATGCAAATGCAAATGCATTATTTGGGAAGAGCATATGAAAGAGAAGCACTGGCTACCTCAATCAGGATCATGAAAGTCTCATCACCATCCTTCCCTCCATGATGTTCTCTACCAACGCTGCCTCATTCTTTGGAATTTGTTGCGGGGGGTCACTTCTGAAAGCATTCTGAAACAAAAGCTCTATTCATTGAATTCTATTTCATTGCATAAGTGAATTCATGGATATGATAATATTAAGTAAAAGCAACTTCATTAATAACTGGATTTGGAATATTTGGTGATGTATTGACAACTGTTGTGAATATAACATACATCAAAATCAGCCTGTGTACATAATGGCATGACAGACAGTGACCTGACCTAGATTTGGTCTCTCCCAGAAACTCTGTGACATTGCACAGGAGCAGGTTACATTGTTTAGTGGCCACAGTACATGAATGGTTTCCCTGCTGTATGTGTTCAAAGTATTCAATTTATACTTCTCAAGCCTGTAGAATTCTGTCTTTTGATTTATATTTCTTTTCATTTTCTACATTCTACTCTATATTTTTAATCTTTTTGTCAGTCTCCTTCAATCTTATTATGTATTATCCTCAAATTCTTTACTTCTAATTTCACTCATTACCTTTATTTTACTCACCTTTAGTAGTCTAATGATTTTTCCATCACCACTTTATCTCACTCTTTCTTTTCTCCCCTACTCATATCTTTTTCAGTATTGTTTACAACACTGTGAGATAGTTGGTTATTCATCTTTCTCCTTAGCTGAAACACATCTTGTGTAACAAAGTGTTTTGAAATGTCTTTCAGTGATAGTCAGAAAACCCAGAAATACAGGCGGAAGTTAAAAAGTCAAGGTCATTAAAATATAAAAGAGAAAAGCAAATTCATAGAAAATTTAGAATTAAGAAATGTATACTGTAAAGACTTAATAGTTTCATACTTCTAATTAATAAATTTAACTCTGAGCTTCTTGGCAGCTGAAGCAAAAGGAGCTAGAGTCAGTTTATAAGAATCATATTTTCACTTAAGGAGAAGACACACTAGTTCTTTGTAAGGTCAAGCCAATGTCTTGAGTGGGTCTTTGTATACAGGAATCTGGGTTATGTAGTGGATGACATTTTAATAGCGTTATTAAGTAACTATAGTAGTGTACTTCGTAAAGCATTTTTTAGGGTATCCATTAATGTAAGCCAAGGGCATAATGTCAAAGTACAACAAAGAAAATATCTTAATAGAGGCTAAGAAAATGTAGTCTAAATGTGCAGCTTTTTGATAGCACAGCATGATTCAGGAGTTAAAAACAAGGATTATAGAGAGAGACATGCATTTAATTTTTTTTCAAAACAATCTCCAGAAATGAAATTCCTTTCATGAATGGCTCTGATAGAAGTTAGCTAGCAACAGTTTGAAAGTATGTTCTCTGTTAATGAACAATTCCTTGTTACTGATTAAGGACAGATTCTGTATTTTAAAAATCAACTAACTGAACAGGAGGGTTGGTGACCTCTTGTGAAAATGAGACCAAAAATCAACACTATTTCTTGAATAGATGACCACCCAATTTCTACATTGAGGTGGGTCAGTAGAGTAGGGAGATCTAAGAGTTTACTTAAGAAACAGTTTCTGTTATTTTTTTCCAGCATTTGAATAAGTGAATTATTAAGTCTCCAAGTTCTTCACCATACAATGTGATCAAGATGATTTAGACTGGAACATTTTGAAAGCCTAAGTTACTAGCCACCCACTATGGCTATAGAAAAAAATGTCACAGTCATTACACTGATGGAACATCTGGTTTTAAGAAACTGATTTCCTTGGTGAATCTACCAGGATGAATTAATTACAAATGTATGCTTAAGTAACTAAATTAATTATTTTGTTATATGGTGTTGATATGATCAAGTACATTTTGAAAGATAATCAACCCAAATAATTTTGGTTTTAAAGTAAGTGATCTTAAGCAATCTTTTCTGATAACAGTTAGCAAGCAGAACCAATTCCTCCTTGAGAATTCTGATAGTTTCTGACATAGTCATGTCATAAACATGTAGAAGGAACATTCTCGTTTTAATATCAGACATATTTGGGCTGACCAAACAAATCAGTGAAATATATAAAAAGAAAACAGGTGGAATTGAAACACAGGAGCTTTTATGATCTTTAAAATCATTCATTTTCTAGGCCATTTTTATTATTTTATTAGTTTCTAGGCCATTTTTCCCACTCCTTATTCTCCCATAAGAGCTATGACTCCCCCAGTAGATCCATATAGAACACTAGGACTAGCACCAGGAAATCGCTTAGCCAGTATTGACCATTAGTTTCTGCCCAGAGTAAAAGGCTCAATGAAAGCCAACAAAAGTATGCCATTATGAATAGACTTTATTTGTCATAAAGGGGCTTAGATGAAGACAAGATTCAACCAAGCTTGTAACATTGGTCTGTGGTAGAACAGTCTTGCCCTCAATCTATTACTTCTTACATAAAATTCTGAGCCAGGAAATATCTATCTGTAATTTGCCAAGGAGAAAATTGGTATGAAGTTTGAGACAGAATGTATAATTAGTCATATCTCATTTCAGAAATATTGTGGCTTTGTAACTCTTTTGTTGCAGATTTATACATATATATTTTTTTTTCAAGCCTAAGAATGTTATTATTATGCTAATGGTGCAACGAATTCTTGGTTCTCAAAGAGTTAGAGACCTGAGTGAGTATGCATAAGAACTGAATGCTTCTCTCTTATTTTTCCTTCACTGTAAGTCATTTAATGATAACCAAATGTCATTGAAGCTTGGGATACATATGAAATATCCCAAAATAATTTTGCATAGAAGGAAATCAATTTTAGCACCTTTTAGGAACATGACACAAGAAAAAACCCCACAAATAACTGTGACCAATACTGAGGTAGGCAAACATATCTTCAAAGAAACAATTAAGATGCAAAAGCAGAAAAGCAATTTTGTCTTTGTACTGCTCAATAGAAAAATTATAAAAGATACAAAATGTATTATGCCATTTGATTCTGTATTCATTCTGTGTTCCTTACACATATTTTATATGTATCACTTCTTTAGTATAATAACTTATGTAAAATATGCTTTTTCTTTTGAGCAATTATAAGTGTCCCCGTTTCCCCATGAGATTGTTTGAGTAGTTAATTTATCTTAAGGATAAGTGATGTGTGCTTAGTATAATGAACTTTTCTTTACTAATACAAATTTGTCTCAAATGAGCCAAGAGACAATATTAACGGTATGTGCACAAGTGGGACTCTAAAAAAGAAAAAGAATTACTGCATCAGTGTTTTCTTCAAAGGTAATGAAAAAATAAATATATAGAAGACATACTCTATCATTCTGTGTTTACTATATATGAATGGGCTACATATGTTCTGGAGACCCCAGTAGATTTGCAAAGTTAGCAGATTTACTAAGCAGACCAAGAATTCCTCCCCAAGCCCTGCATCCCCTCCTCCCAATCTTCAGTACTCTATATGCTTAGAAAAATTTGTGTGACAGTCTTCTGGAAACTTGGGAAGACTGAGAAATCACCCCTTTCTCTGAAGTTGTCTCTTGAGATATATTTCTTTTCCTATTGTGTCTCTGAAATATAAAGTTCCTGCACAATCCTGCATACCATTTTATTCTTCCTCAAATTGAAAGGAGGCATATTCCAGCAGAGTAAAAATTTCGTTTGGTATGTAGTCCATATATTGGTGTTCTAAATGATATGTCTTTTACAACTTATTGGCTTCTATGATTAACCAACCATTCATTGCATCTCAGACCACATAACTCACAGTGCATCATATTTAAGGAATTTCTATTGTTTACATTTAAATGTAAATAGTCTAAGCACTCATATATCCTATTACAATAATACGTTGTATGCTTTTTTTATAGAAATGACCTGAAATGCTTTGGATTCAAATATAGTTATTTCATTAGTATATTGATAAGTTAAGCTCAGCATTAAAGAAAGAGGGTTTTTTTTAAATAAATTAATTTTTTATTGGTGTTCAATTTACCAACATACAGAATAACACCCAGTGCTCATCCCGTCAAGTGCCCCCCTCAGTGCCTGTCACCCATTCACCCCCACCCCCTGCCCTCCTCCCCTTCCACCACCCCTAGTTCGTTTCCCAGAGTTAGGAGTCTTTATGTTCTGTCTCCCTTTCTGATATTTCCCACACATAAGAAAGAGGTTTTTACTAATATGTGTCATTCTATAGGATTTAAAAAGGTTACTATTCTATCAACTGTCCCAAATGCATCTCAAAGGGAGGTCACATTATTTTATTTTGTACTACATTTTACATACAATATTTATATGTGATCCAGCAATACTTTAGATAGAATTTCCACAAGACAGTCATTTGGAATCAGCTAATTTCATAAAATTATTTGTTGTATTCATCATTGAAAATTTCTTTCAAAAAATAACAGGTATAAAGTCTCAAACACTCTCAAGGCATAGAATGATTTATTCTTCTCTGATGGGATAAGTAAAATTTCATGGTTTGGCCAAGATTCATTTAGAAATCCAAAATTGTTTGATTTGTAGCTTTAGGTGTTAGAAACATTTCAGTGCCTCAGAGCAATTGTAGTAAAGGTGAATCCTGACACATTCTCTGAAGTTATCAGTAAGCAGTACATATATAACTCATAGCATTCACATTGGTAATATACTGTTACAGAAACACAGAGGAAGAAATGATTCATTTTCGTAGATGGAAGATTCAAAAATTGATTCTAAAATGTATAAATTTCATCTTGATATGAATTAGAATTTTCTTTTATCAGATGAACAAAAGTAAAAGCATTTCCAATAGGAGAAACAGAACAAGAAAAGACTTGGAAATATAGAAGCCTACCACACTGTGCAAATGATATTGAGTATCTTAGTATGGTTAGAGTGTAGGGAACGTGGTAGGGAGCGATATTTTTGAATAAATGCATGAATGAATGGTTGAAAAGTGCCATAGATTGAAGAATGCCATGCAGAGGATCCTTTACTTAATTCACTGTAGACCACATGGATCTCCTATAGATTTTGGTTAAGATAATGAAAGCACCAGGTTGTGTTTTAGAAACCCTGGTAGGCAGTCTAGGAGCTGAATGAGAGAAGGAAGCTATAGGAATACAAGAAATTCAGGAAGTAACTTGGTTTTGCTCAAATGATCAAATAAGAAAATAACTAGTGTCACCTAAATTAAGTATATAGCTGCAGTTGAATGCATTCTATTAGATTTATATGGTGCTTTTTTTTTTAATTGAAGAGAAGCCTCATTTAGAGTCACTTCTCTTTTTATCTTTTGAGATTTTATGTCCATGAAGTAAGGAGAATGGTATTTTTCCCCTTATCTGTCTCCTGGTTCATGACATATTATTTATCAGAGGCTTTGAAGTCTTTGAAAGAGAATTCCATAAAGATCATAGAGAATTATTGCCTCTTTTGAACAGACACTTGCCATGTTTGCCTTATTTATGCCACCTTTGGATGGGTCCTCAGATACCAGCTGTTGACCCGTGTTTTATACAACTGTTTTTCTTCTTGAATAAATCAGAGGACGATTACCCAGGACCTAAACCCAGCAGAAAATATTAGCCATTGACAAGATTTTTTGGATGTCAATAAGAATACCAATTCCTATAATAACAAATCTATTGGAAAATGCCTGGTTCTTGGTGGTATTTTATTATGAATATACAAGTTATTCTCTTAAAGTAGAAAGGACCTTTCTTCAAAAAGCATTTTGGCTTTAGCATCTATTTATATTCCTTCCTAGAACACTTATTAACCAAAATTTCTTGAACATCTCCACTATCCATAGCTTTCAAATACTATGCTATCCTAGGCATCTCCATATTTCTTGAACCTGCTGTTAATGGAGATATGTTTCTGGGCCCCTCCTAAATCTCTGGCTCTTAAATGAAACAGATCTCTGGCAGTTTGATCTCTTAAAGTAAGTAAGGCTTCTTTGATTTGCTTGAAGGAAAAACTGGAGAAAATCAAGAGGCCTTGGATCTGTTTTAATGTGACAATGCTTTGGCTAGAGTTTCCTCCCTGTTCATTTTCTGACTCTATAATAAAAATCTTTCCTTTCAATGCCCTAAATTTGAAGACATTGTAAGGATTAAATGTTTTAATTAGCCATTTTTGCTATGCAGCAGCCCCCAAAACGTTTTCGTCTGCTGCAAGTCATTTAAAAGCTGTAGAAATGGAGATACAAAATTTTAGGTTACTGTTTAAGTACGTATCATTCAGATGTTTCCTCAAACATTGCAAATTCAGTGCTATAAATCAGCACACTGCTATAAATTAAGAGTTTGGGCTTTAAACTATTTGATTTTATGTCGCAATTAAATACATTTTTAACAAATCTTAACTCTTTAGAACTAAATTGGCAAATAAATTTTTTTATGCATGCTCACTTATCTCTATTAGATGTACATGCATATGTATGTGGTATTTATGGTAGTTTTCAAAGTACATAATCAGCAACCTTGGGATGCATTTTTCCACACTTTACACTCAAAGTAACCTGAAGTAAGAAATCACTGTGTAGGGCAGCCTGGGTGGCTTGGCAGTTTAGTGCTGCCTTAGGCCCAGGGTGTGGTCTTGGAGACCAGGGATCGAGTCGGATGTCAGGCTCCCTGCATGGAATGGAGACTGCTTCTCTCTCTGTCTGTGTCTGTGCCTCTCTCTCTCTTCTCTCTCTCTCTCTCTGTGTCTCTCATGAATAAATTAAATCTAAAAAAATAAATCACTGTGTAATGTTTGTAGTTTGCTTTAGCTACTACTTATTCACTTTTTCTTTTATTTAGTAAATATTTTTGAGCCCCTACTTCCTCCCAGGCACCATATTGCATTTTAAAGCAATGAAAAGTTAGGTTTGCAGTAGGGAATTCCCTTGAAAATTTTCATTAAATCATTCCTCTTGTCTATACAGTTAATAGTAAACCAAAACACATCAAAATTCACGTTACTCTGTGTCCACTGAATTATAAACCAATAGAAAGTGGGTAACCATCCATGTAAGTACTTACTTTGGAGTAATGACTCAAAATTAGAGATTTCATCTGATTTTCTGTGGCAAGGTGATTATAATACAATGAGTTTTCTTATAAATAAAAAGTTATCTATATCCAGAAATCTAATATTTTGATTATATTACTGGTTGTTATAACCAAGTCTTACTGCATTTATAAAAAATGTCAAATGTCTACAAAAGTAGACAAAATTGTAAAGATAAAGCCATTGTACCCACAACCATGAAGCATTGCTTTAAACATTTTTTCCTGAATGTGTGTAATGTATGTGTGTGTGTGGTGGTGGTGGTGGTGGCAGGGGATTAATGGGTGTGGAGGTCTGTCTTTGTATATCATATTCCATTTGAAGCTTTTGGGATGTCATCTAAGATTCAGCAGCTTGAGCTGGTTGGTTCAAAGTATCTGAAAAAAAATTTAAATTTAGATTGCAGATGCAACTGCCCAGTGGGGATTAATCCTCCTGGTAGATAATGACCTTCAACACTTCTATCACCACCAACACTCGAACAGTCAAAGCAAAGCAGGAAGAGGAGTATGCTTAGTCTGGGATTAGTGTGATTAGAAGAAACCTGTTCTGCTTGTTTTATTTATCTGGCTGTTTGTAAATGGACAAAGAAGGTAAAAAATAGCTCCTATCCTGAACAATAAAAGTACATTTATTCACCATCCCACCCTCTTCCAGATTTGCATGCAAGTGTCTTAATTGTTGAAATTCTTTGTATATAAAGAGAATTCCACGTTTTCACATAGGACTTTATTCTCAGGACAGAGGAGGTGTTTGAGTTACTCTCAATTCACCCAGGTCACCAATCACATGCCTGTGAATGACAGCGGGCACAGCCGAGGGCACAGCCTACTGTAAAAATCAAAAACTGCTGATCTTCTATCAGAACGTGGCCCACTAATTTTCTGGTGTGTGGCCTGAATGAAGTCCTCAGACTCTTTTAAGTTCACATTAAAAATATGGAGATGGCACCTAAAAACCTTTCAGTTTCAACTTCTATTGAAAAATTAGAAAGTTTGATGTCACTGCATCTTTCCCTTTGGACAGGCACATTCTCATCATAGACTACAGTCCTCCCCTGGCCAGGGTCACTCATGCATGCTCCTATCTGAAAGAGCTTGAGTTTGCTAACCTTGGTCTACAGCCATTAACTAGTGCCGCCTCCTCCATGTAAACCGACTCAACCAAATGAGCAGACTTTCAGGGACAGGAGCCCTATTAGTGATTGTAATTGGTTGTAAAAATTGGTATTTTGATGAAGGTATCAAGGCGCAATAGATGTATGTGAGTTTCTAACATGTTAAAATATGACGTGGAAATTGCCAAATAGATGTCCCAGAACCAGTTACAGTTAAAACCCTTGAGGAATATTTTGAAGAGAATGAGAACGGACAATAGTTCTTTTCAGAGTACAAATGCAGCTTGTTGATCTTATTTATGCCAAAGAGGGAGGGTTTGGAGTGCTACCTTCTTCAGCTCAAGCGTAGTGGCGGGGGCTTCCATGGGATCATTCAAAAGCTTGAAATACGTTCACTACAGTTAAGGGGAATTATCAGAAGATGTCTACTTTATGCCAGAGAGGGGGAAACACATTCTATTTGGATCGTTGCCCGCTTCTATGATGTGTGGGGCAAACTGTGGTTTCAGTGAACTGGATGAGGAATTGTTTTGTATTCCCTTGAGTAGGGAGGATGGGGGGCTTTAAGGGCAAGAGCCTGTGAAGAGTGAACAACCTGAGGAGCCAAAGGTGAGGGTTGAAGTGAGTGAGGGGGAAGGGAGAGGCAACTGACTACCTTTTCTTTTTTTTTTTTTTAAAGATTTATTTATTTATTCATGAGAGACACAGAGGCAGAGGGAGAAGCAGGCTCCTTGCAGGGAGCCCGGTGTGGGACTTGATCCCGGATCCTGGGATCACGTCCTGAGCTGAAGGCAGACAGATGCTCAACCGCTGAGCCACCCAGGTGTCCCCTGACTACCTGTTCTATAACAGACTCCATAGGGTTTAACCATCTGAAGAGGAGAGAATATTTAATACTTCATGAAGTTTAGAATTATATTCCATAGGATTTGGCATTTTACTTACCCAATTGAGCCTGTGTTTGCAACTTCAAGTGACCTTAAGAACATTATTGCCATGGGGTGCCTGGGTGGCTCAGTAGTTGAGTGTTCGTCTTTGGCTCAGGTGGTGATCCTGGTGTCCTGGGATTGAGTCCCATGTCGGGATCCCCGCAGGGAGCCTGCATCTCCCTCTGCCTATGTCTCTGCCTCTCTGTCTCTCATGAATAAATAAATAAAATATTTTTTTAAAAGACCATTATTGCTTGAACATGATCATCAAAAGCATGTGCTTTCTTGAGGTCTCATCAGGGTGAGGATAAGATTATCACCACTGACTACATTTTAAAGGGACAATGGGATATGAAACAAAATTGTGTTTTGATTATGTTGGGAGTTCTGCTTGTTCATTGTATTGGATACAAAACAACACCAATAGCAGAGCAATGTAAGCCTTTAAGCAGAGACTGGCATATAGTCTTCAAGCTCTTAGAACTTCTGGTTTTCATGTATAGCTCTATAAATGCGCTGATAGTCTGATTACTCTATAAATGTGCTGATAGTCTGATTATTCTGGTCACCAGCATATTACCTAGTACATCTTTTTATTATTTTCCAAGGCTGTTGAAACCATAATTTACACTAATTTTCCTTATTACTTTCTTTATTTCTTTTTACTTCTCTCTAATCTCCCTTAACATTTTATTTTATTTCATTTAAGGATTTTCTTTATTGATGAGAGATACAGAGAGAGAGGACCTTGGGATCATGCCCTGAGCCACCCACGTGTCCCTCTCCCCTAACATTTTAAATTTGATCAACTTGTGGTTATTTTTACCAAATTAACTTTTGTTTTTACACTGTCAATGATTTTCTGTTGTTGCACAAAGGCACCTCCAATGTAGATATAAAGCAGAACAGCTTCACTTACAGACAGTCACTTAGAGGCTATGGAAAGTAGTCAAAGCCTTCTTCTCATTGTTGGAGAGTTCTTGTCTCCAGATTTCATGGCATGCTCTAGTGTTTGTTTGTTTGTTTGTTTGTTTGTTTGTTTTTGGAGTGGGGAGAATAAAAGAGAAAAAGTGTTTTGATATTTCCTAGAGGTTTATCTAGAGTTAGAGAAAGAGAAATAAGTGAAAATGAAAGGTATTGAAATAAATAAATAAGGTGATAGTTGAAGCACCATAATTATAAAGAAGCAAGAATCAGATTTATTAGCATGTTACTGACTTACATGTGAAGTGTATCCTTAGCAATTTCCTGTAAAAGAAAAGCTCCAACAACAACAAAAATATGTAATAAAAATGTAGGTTAAGTCACCTAGGTCAGAAGCAATTGATACTTAAGAATCATAAAATTAACTAATTGGACATATTTATTGGAAAGAGAGCAAAAATAAATCAATGTATAATTCCCTCGGTGCATTTATTTAGACTTAAAAATATGAAGATGGACATTAAAAAAAAAAGACAAGAGCAAAGGGACTCTGGAAGAAAAGACCTTTGGGAATCATGAAACATTCCCTGTGCATGTGTAGCCAAGGAGTTTGTACGTTTGAGGGAGAGCAAGACAACAAAAAATTAAAAATTAAAGTGATATTTTAAAAATTACTTATATATTTGTTCCTTCTCTGATCCACAATCATATCTGAGATATGATTGGTTTCTCAAATAGTTAGAAATGCATATGTTGTTTAAGAAGTCAGTTTCTTTTTATCAAAACCTCCATTAGTAGGTAAGAAGTAGAAAAGCATTGCTTTAACAATATATTCTTAGCACCTAAGGAAACAGAGGAGACTGTAGAAAATATGGAAATACTAATTCATTAGATTGTGAGTTCTTTGGGAATATTATAATCTTTATAACTCAAAGTATAAAGAGACTGGTGCTCAAAAAAATGAGAATGAATGGATGGATGGATAAAAGAATGAAAAACTCAGTAAGTCACCTCAAAACTCAAAAACACACATACAAATCTGACTTTACTCCTCTTTTCAAGGTAGTTTCTTCACTCATGGATTTACTGTTTGTTTGTTTATGCAATGTTAACTCAGATTAAGGAGATCTCAGGGGCACCTGGGTGGCTGTTTGTTGGATGGCCAACTCTTGTTTTTGGCTCAGGTCAGGATCTCAGGATTGTGAGATTGAGCCCCCTAGTGGCTCCACACTCAGTGGGGTGTCTGCTTCAGGATTCTTCCTCTCTCTCTCTGCCCCTACCCTCCTCAAATAAATAATTAATTTTGAAAGAGAGAGAGAGAGAGAGAGAGAGATATCTCAGAAATTTAGTCTGACCCTCTGGTTTCACAAAGGATAAGGTGGGGGAGGGGGCGTAAAATAGGTTAAGGTAACAGCACAGAGGCCTAATGCTAATAGAGCACTTTATGTTAATTAGCTGGAATTAAAATACAAACAGACCACACACCCCAAAGAGGGACTGTATTCAGAACCAATTCAAGCATAGGCAGTTACCTTGATTTCACTTAAGGTTTCTTTTTTTGAATGAGAGTATATTGTTAATGTTGGAAAGGTAGAAGGCATAGGAGAAAATTTCCGGAGGCCTGATGAATTCTTAGTTAGGAAATGTGGGCAATTTATTAATGAATGTCTTAGAGAAAATTACTCAAATGCAGGCACTATAATTAAAATTTTTGTTTTGGGAGTGTCTAGGTGGCTTGGTTGGTTAAGAGGCCCACTCTTCAGCTCAGGTCATGATCTCAGGGACCTGGGATGGAGTCCCACATTGGGGGGGGGGGTCCCTGCTCAGGGGGAATCTGCTTGAGATTCTCTCTCTTCCTCTCTCTGTGTCCCTCCCCGCTATATGCTTGCTCTCTCTTGCTTTCTCTCTCCTTTCTCTAAAATAAATAAATAAATCTTTAAAAAAATTTCCTTTTGAATCTTCTATTCAGAATCTTTAAAATAAAGTAAGGAAAGCTTTAAATTGGAAATGAATTAGCCCATAGTCTTTAGTTAAGAATCAATGCACTTTTATTCGAAGTATGTGCTTTATTAGAGTTGTTTAAAAAGTACCCACACATCTCAGTGAATGTAATTTGGTATCTTACAGAGACTGACTTTGAAAACTATGACTCTGGCTTCCTCATCAATTAAAGCAATTCTCATAATGGCAGAAAAAAATACAAGGCTAATACTACAGTATTCTCATAACAATGACTAACAATTGTAGGATATAAGTGGGAAAAAATGCCATTAATGATAATGCAGTAGCTTTTAAACACTTGTGAGGGAGTCCAATTATAGTATCTCCTGTTACCTTCTGCCTTTCAGTATAACCCTACCACCCATGAATGGGAACATGTATCATTTCCTCCAGAACAATTCCATTCAGTTCAGTCATGAAGAAAGCCTCTTTTATGCAGATCCCCCACTTCCTTCCCTCTGATGTCCAGATCTTTCAAGCTCACTAAGTCACACAGCATTTCTGTGCATTGTTACCTCCTCCTCAGTAAGGCTGTTGGGAAACACTTCAAACGGTCTGTTCAGGAGGGGGACAAAACTGGCAAGGCGCAGGGGAAGGAAGGGAAATCAAGTCAGTGCTTGCCAAAATAGTGAAAAAAAAGTGGGATTTGATGATGGTGGCAGTGGTGATGGTGGAGGGGGAGTAATCTTGAGTGATCCAAATTAAATGGTACCTGGGAGAAATGTTTAATTTGTTCTCAAAAAAAAAATTGACTTAGGGGTTAGGTAATTATTTTAAATTTGTAAGAATGGGTGACTCAAAAAGTGGTGTAAAGAGAATAATTTGGGGTGTAAAAGGGAGGCCTGAAAAAATGTGGAGGTGCCTTTGACATCCCTAAACTTTGCAAAGGCTCTGAATTTTCCATTTTAACTCACTGAGACACCACGCATGTAGCATCAGTGCAAAAGGCCAAGTCTGAACTCTTATGTGGCTACATTTGTTCGGACATAAATGCCTGTATAAAAATTTCTCTTGGAGACATGTTCCCTGTAATAAAAGCATAACCATGCTATAGATATGTATAGCATAAAGGCAGATTGTTTTTAAACAGGAGGCTTTTCTAGGTTTACTGCAAGGCGTCAGCTACTCTTTAAGTTAAAATCATGTTTGACAGATCAGTAATGAGACATAACAGATTTTTAAAAAAACCAACAGACAATTTTGTACAGCTAAAGGGGCAGAAACAGAAACATCAAAGCCCAGGAACTGCATACATTGCACAAAGAATTAGAAGTCTCTGTTCTCTTTAACATTTTGACATATGCTGTGTAGTGTGGTTAGAGCTATTAAGAGAATGCAAGCTTCTTTCCCAGCACTTCTTTTACTGATCACATCTTTCCATGGTCACGCGAAGGGCACTTTGGAAGTTTCCTAGGAAAAAGAGCAAGGTACTGCTTTGCTTACCGGGTAGAAAAAGTACCAATAGAAAATGCTGACTAAGATGTGTAAATATAATCATCAGTTAAGTAGTATTTTGCCTGATTTAAATAGAATTTTAATCTTTTCACACAGGGATTCTAAGAAAAATCTCTTGTCCTCTGTAGTCATCCAGCTCTGTTAGGACTGAGAACCACTTCTAGGTATGAGAAGACTTAGAGATGAGTATTGGTGGGTTGACTCTCCAATGAGAGAGGTGTATGCAGAGTACGTCCCAACTGGTAGATATTAGATTCCATATAGATTGAGAAGGAATTTTTCATAACTATTACCTTTTCTCTGCTTGATCATGTATTATTTGATTGGATGGTTTTTAATTTGCCTTCAGCAAATTATCAAAAGGATTTCTTGGAATAAGATAGGTATGATCGTTTCTGAAATTGAGTTTGAACACTTGGCAAAAATGCTTCTGTTGAGGAATGCTTCTTGGGATATGTTGTAGCTTAAGGCACAGGGAAACCTTTCCGTTTTCTCATAACTAACTATTATCCTGAGCCTGATTTCTGGAGCCAAGATATTTCTTGAGTAGTCAGCGTCATGTAATGGAAGAAGCATGGACTTTAGAACCAGACAGTTGTAGATTTATATGCACCCTCCACCACTTACCAGCTGGAGGACCTCGAGAAAGTCTGTTAAGTTTTCTGGGCTTTGGGTTTCTCATCTATAAAATTGGAATAATGACACTAATTTAATGGAGGTTTATTGCAGGAATTAAAATGCAATTTATGTAAGGCTTTAACATTTAACAAGTACCAGTTCTCCCATTCTACCTTCAACAGAAGGAGAATTGATTGGAAAGGCTTCCACTTGGGAATCAGAAAGAAGTATGCTCAAGCTCACAAGAAGGAAAACTATTCTTTCTTTTTATATTAATATTTATTCCTGTAGTTTCAAAACCTATCATCCCAAAAGCTTGAATTTGGAATCAAACAAATAAATGAGGGGATAATATGGACTTATTTCTCTCTAGTCCTTATTATTTCTAACCTCCCACCCCCAGCATAGCTTTACAAGTAAGCCATTTGGGGGATTAGCATGAGCACATCAAGACAGATTCCTGAAATTCAGCTTGTCTAATGCTGAACTTAGGACTTTTTCTGCCACCACCCAAGCCAAAAAGCTAGGTTTATCTTAGTCATCCTTTCTGATATTCCCTACATACAACCCACCTACAAGACCTTTTTTTTTTTTTTTTTTTTTTTTTGGTCCTACAAGAAGACCTTTTGTTGCTATTTTTCACCAGCTCAATTTCAGGTGCTTTCTCTCCTCCTTTGACTCCCTCTGAGTTTCACTCTTTGATTCTTTCTTGGAGGGGGCCTTGGAGGCAAGGGACTTTATCTGGTGTCTTTTTCTGTGTTCTGAATTCCTTTGTATAATGAATGAGGTCCTTTATGCTATGGCTCTAGCCCATGCATTTAGTCCTATATCCTGCCACACCTTGCCTTGTCCATGAGCTCTTGAGATTCCCATACTGCTGTTAAATTCTGCACCTTTTTTCTTCATATTCCCTCTACCTTGATCTCCTTTTATCTTATTTCCCACTGGGAAGTGTCCCAGTTCAAACATTACCTTCTCTGAAACACTCCTTGGCTCTCATGGTTTACCACTACTTGACTCTCAAAACCTGGGACAATGAATCATTCCCTTTTCTATACTCCCTGAATCTTGTATAGACTCTAAGATTGCACTCACCTAATTGGATTAGATGTACTACCATTCTCTGGACAAAGAACTCTATGAACAGTGAACATATCTTTTCATCTTTATGATTTCATGCTGTTACTCATAAGCTATCAAGGATGGTTAAACAATTGAATTTAGGAGACAGAATCAGTTTATAGGGATGTGACAGCATAGGAGAAATATAGGATGAGACTAGATCACATTTTCAATCTGGTAAAGAAACTAAAAGGAGAAGCTCTGTATTATTTAGGGTCATTTTGGCATAGTGATTTTATATAATGAAAATTTATCAGTAGTATAGAAAGAAGAGTGAAAGAAAATTTAGTGACAAGTAATATATTTGTTTCAAAATCCCAATGACTTGACCCTTAAACTTTAGATCTATTGCATCAGGAAATGGCCCAAGCTGTTGTAGGAGATATACTCCAGCTTACAATGACTTAAATAAAATAACAGTGTATTTCTCATGATTCCATAATAGAAGTATTTGTGAAATATCAGGAGGTAGAGAAGGAGTGACCACTTTGACAGTGACACTGAGGGAGGCTTTACAAAAGAAGTGATAATTGTATTGAAACTTGAAGAACTTAGGACTTTAAAAGGTAAAAAATAGGAAAAAGACCCTCTGGTAGGTAGCGTGGAAAAAGCAGACTCATGAAACATACACAGCATCCAGAGGAATGCAAATAGTTTGGTAAAATGAAGTAAGAAAGTAGTGAGGGATTAGATGGATCAGGTACATGGGAACCACGTTTCCACATTGTGAAAACCTTATATGGTAAACTGGATAGTTAGAGTTATAGGAAATCTTTATGGAATGTTCCAAATGGGAAGCCACATAAGGCTTTTGATCCATGTAGTGACATGACCTCAGCTGTGATATATAAGGATCCTTAGGATGGCAGGGGGTGGGAAGGAACATTTTATTACTATATGGTTATATGGCATCCTGGTCATTCCTATGGTGCATAATCTGGGAAAGTGAGTTCACCATGGATAAAGGTTTGTTTTTCTAAATCCTTGATAAAGAGGAGAATTATTTTGTCTGGTATAGCATAAGAGCTGGAGTGAGTGCATTAGTGTTCTCATCTTCATTCAAATATTAGAATACCTGGAGGAGGAAAAGTTCAGAAGGTGAATTGTCTCCTTCTAAGCCTGGTGGGAGGAGCAGGATATAATTATCTTTATAAAATGAGACATACCAAGAGTTGAATGGCTCACTTAAAATCTGAGCAAACTTAAAATGTATGACCCTAAACTACATGCCTCCAGTCTATCCACAAAAAAAGATTTGGCTGTGTACTATTTCCTTGGGGGTGGGGAAAAGAATATAGTATATATTTCTTCACACATCTAAAGATTTCTTTGAACTCATTTTACTTATATCCCTACACAGTTTTATTTGAAGGCTGCAGTGCCCACAAATCCATGCAGATAATTTACATTTTGATGTAAGCAATTTCGTAAAATTTTCCTCTCTGTATTTTGGGCCAAAATTTTTGGTCAGAGGGGAATGAGTCATAGACTCATAAAAAAGAGATATTTGGGTCATCAATGATACTACTACAATGCTGAGCCTATAACAGTTTTCAGATTTTAGTTAGTTACTTTTTAACATCCAAACCCATATTGTATTTTGCCAGGCTAAAGAAATTTAGCGGGGATCCTTGCTAGCTTTTATCACCTCCCTATTGGAACATTATTTCCCAAAGAAGTGATGAAGCCCATGAGTTCATACAAAGATGACATCACTATAGAAAGATCACCGTGAATTTTAGAAAACCAGGCTGAAAATAAATTTAGATTTTGGATCTATAGGAGAAATGTTAAGACACGTCTGGTAAGATGAACAGGGTATAGAAGACAGAGTGCACATCCATTCTTTCACTTATTCACAAACACTTCTTAAATGCTTATAAGGTGTTAAACAGAGCTAGGTACTTAACAGATCTTCAAGAACAGAGAAAGATAAACCAGGAAAGATAAGTGAAGGGTAGAAAGTGGAGGGCCTCACATAGCTAGCTAAGGCATTTATAATTTCTCTTGGGGGCAATAATGAATCACTCAGGAGAGCATCATGTTTGAAAGGTTAATCCAGGAGCATCATCAGATGATTGGGGGAAAGGAAGAGAAAGAAGGCAGGAGAAGAGTTAAGGGAGGCTCCTGTAGTAGTTTCAGCAGGAGGGAACAAAGGTTCTAGGGGGTGGATAACTGAGGGAAGAAAAGGAAGGGAAATTGAGAGATAACAGACCAAGAAAGGAAGAGGAAATTGGTGACTAATGGATGGAGGATATGATGGAGGAAGAATAAGAACATTTTGGTGGGGGAATTTTTCCATAAATATTATTTATTATAATATCTACCTTGGTACATTCAGGTCATAGGAATGTTCTTTTTTCCCACCTCTTCTATGAATTCATTCCTATTATGTCTCATCAGGTCTAGAGTGTTTAGGAACATGACTGCTTATCTAGGGTATCTTATATGAAAATTTAAGTGTAGAAAAATGATTCACCTTTCACGTTACCCTGTAAAAGAAAGATATGAAAATATGTTTAAAAACAAGTATAGATAATTTCTCACTATATATAGGAGGGAAAGTTTTGTTAAACTGTATTCAGGAATCAAATATTGACTTAGAGGTTTTTTGTTTTTTTTTTTAATTGCCAAAAGATAACATGAATATATTCTTCGCTTGAGTCTTGATTATACAAAAATTTTAGGGGAAGGTTTCTCTGCCAAATTGGTTAAAAAGGACACAATTATTGTCAGTGAGCCAGATATTAGGGAAAATATATTCCTCTTAGGTCAAGAAGTTCATGCCTTTCTGCTGAACTATCATTATAAATAGTTTACTTAAAATTAAGTGTTGTCTAGGATTAAGAGTGTGAAAATGAAAGTTTAATTTTCCAAAACCATAAAAGCCATGTGGGATCTGTGACCATACTCATTTGAGAAACATGGAGCTCCTGGTCTTGGATCAAGCAAATGCGAAGTTGGTCAGGGAATCCAACCATGATCATGAGCATAGCAGGGTTTGGATCAGGAAAGAGTAGGCATATAAACAAGCCCAGCTCCCTTGCAGGTATCCAGAAGAAGGCTGACAAGTATACTGGCAGTCTTAAATAGCCCAGTATGCTCACCAATGATGGCTCAGACAAAGGCTCACAGTGGTTTGCATTTTCTCTGACACAGCCCCATCTCTCACTCCCAGGTAAATTTCATTCTTTCACAGCTCCTTGCATTTCTTTTTCCTGTATAGGATTTATCAAACTTAGTAATTATACATTTCTGTGATTATGTCTGTCTTGTCCATCAGCTATAAGTTTGATAATGGAATAATGGAAGGCACCATGTCTGATTACGCTCACAATAGTATTCCCAGCAACAATTGGAGTGTCTGCCACATACATTATTCTTAATAAATCTTTTGAGAAGATTGATGTGTGACACCCTTATTTCTTCAAATATTATTTAAATTTCTATGTTTAATTGCCAAACTAGCCTCAAATACTCAGAAATAGGTAGTATGCATTAATAATTTTAAAGACTGTCAATGTTCAAATGTCAGAGAGCAAAATGAGGAAACTGAAGTGACAAATATAAATATTTTAAGGGCTCATTGATTATCAATTTAACATCTATCTATGCAAAGAAGTCCAGAAGGGTCTGTGGAAATACCCATTAATCTGTTTCACTTTTATGAAAATTATCAAGTTATGAAGTGGTCAAATTAGTGAAACCTAAAAATAAAATTGGGACCACTGGACATATAAACTATAGGGAGGAAAGCAATGTCATTTCCATAAATGGAAGGTGAGGCTGACCACATCATATATTCCCTTAAAGGGACATGCATATGTGACTGTGGATAAAGAATAAAATGAAAATGTAATCTATTTCCACTTGCAAAAGCTTTTAACAAAGTTCTGCATCAAAAGCCATTGGGAAAAAGGTGTGTCATATGGAACTGGGGAAAATGTTTTGTCACAAATAGGAAATTGGCTCAGAAATAGGAAATAAAGGGTAGTGATAAATGGACATTTTCTTGTTGGAAAAAGTAAACAGTGAGGGTCTCAGGGATCAAGGCTGATATAACTTTTGTTCAACATTTTAACAAATGATCTATAAAAGGAAAAAGGCCTCTGGAATTTTCACATCGAAGATTACATAACTCTTTCAGGTAAGAAAATGTGAACTGTCAACAGGCTAAGCTATAGAGAGACTGCATACTGTGTGTGGGCAAAAACTTAAAGAGCTTTTTACTTTTTATTATTATAAAAGAGATCACATAATATGGTATGTAGCATAAGTAGCACAAGATGATAAAATGAGACTCTCAATGTGAGGACGACCCTTCAACTCTCTCATCTTGGTTCACTTTCACAGGGCTTACTACCTAATACAAGTCCGAGACTGTCTTTCCTGAGATATTATGTGCATATGCATGCACTTACATACATGTATATTTAAACACAAATGGGGAGTTTACTATATACACTATTCTGAACATCACTTATTTTTTACTGAAGAGTAAGTTAAATATTGGAGATATGTTTTTTATTAGCAGAAATCATTGCATCCTTTTAGATGGCTGCATGTATGCTGTTAAGTGGATTTTCTGTATCTCATTTATTCAGTTTCCTGATGATGGATATTTAGGTTGCTTCCTGTTTTTGTTATTATTTACAATTGCTATTGTTGTGATTTTTACTATTGTGGTACTATAACCAATGCTGCAAGTATATTCTTACATGCATCTTTCTTCACATATTTGTGAGTATACCTCTAGGATAAATTCCCAGAAATGGGATTGCTGAGTCCAAGAGCAGATGCAGGTATAGTGTGCTTTGCTCCCTTTTGCTTTCCAAAACAATTCTCTCAACATATATTCTTCAAAGTCGGAAATGAGCATCTGTTTCCCCATATGATGACTAATAATGAATATTATAAAAACTCTACTTTATTCAAAGTGTAATTTTCATAATTTTAAAATATTTTTACTTAAGAATGTCCATTACATTTTTATTTTTCAAATACAAGCCACACACATACATACTTAAGATGGTCACTATTTTCAGCCTGGAGGAAATGGAGCCAACTCGAGGCTGAAGAATGAGAGGAGGGGAGGTAGTGAGAACAGATCATCATTAGAGAGGCCGGAGGGAAGGAGGAGAAAGAAATAGCAGGCAGGAAGCAGGGTCAGGGCCCAAGTAAGGAAAAAACATTTTATTTGTTAAGGAATTTGAGTTATTTCAAACTGGAGCAGTCTTTCTCCTTGGGTAATAGATTCCCTGTCACTCGAATGGACAGGCTGTGACTTCAATGGCCTCTGGCAAGATGCGGTGGAACCATTCCTGCCCTGGAAAAAAGGCTGTAAAACCACCTCGTCTCGTATTGTCAGAAGGGAAATAACTAACAGCTAATTAGATCTTTTCAACATATGCTGGGTAGAGGTGCAGAATCAGCTTGAATGTCACTAATACTGGAGAATTTACTGCAGTCAGTGGTAGACAGAGCTGCACTGGGTGGAAAGTGATGATCTCTAAAATTCCTTTTGATTTGAAGTACTTTTTCATGATTGATATATTCAGAAATATTTGTACTTAATATCTCAATTCAGCAGGCCAAATTCTTTGTAACTGTTTATTCTAGGGGCTTAATTTTGTAAAAGAAATGAGTCAATAAAATTCAGTTGATTACAGATTAGTAGTTATTGGGAAAACCATGGAAAACGAAGAAATATATATATATATATATTTGAAAGATTTTATTTGTTTATTCATGAAAGACAGAGAGAGGCAGAGACACAGGCAGAGGGAGAAGCAGGCTCCATGCAGGGAGCCCTACGCGGGACTCGATCCCTGGACTCCAGGATCACGCCCTGGGCCAAAGGCAGACGCTAAACCAGTGAGCCACCCAGGGATCCCCCACGAAGAAATATTTTCAAGCAAAAAAAACCTCACAAAGTTTCAACGGATAATTCCTGCTTTCACAGCTTACTATGCATACGGGATCTTTCTAAGTATCTTCCCTATCTGCTTATACGTAGGAAGTTCCTCCACCTACTCGGTTACATTCTATATACACTCAGTTTTATTTACACCTTGCCCCATTTCATGTGAGTCTTTCACATGTACAAACTTGTTTTCCCATCTGGGATTTATACAAATTAGTAAGATGCCTGATAAAAGGACCAAACAAAATTTAAAAAAAGAAAAGAACAACATACTTTACAAATGTAGAAATTTAAGCTTGTTTCTTTCCTTGCAGTATTCTTAGCATTTCGCCAAGAGCCTGGGGTGATATATTGTAATAATCTAGTTTAGAAGATAACTATCAAGGGTGTATCAAAATATTTTTACCAATTTATATTGAGATGTTTGGTTTCAATATGGCAATCTTTCAAAGGCCTGATTAAATTCATTGGAAGTTTTGTTTGCCAAAGCATTTCACATCCTGGGAAAATAACACCAAATACATTGTTTTTCTTTGTTCTCCACTGAGCCATGCAAAGTGAAAGAGAACTTTTGAAAAAAAGGAAAAACAAAAAATCTGTATAAATCCCCTCTAAATCAAATTGACCTTTTCTAGGCAATTTTTTCTACATCTTGGCAGGGACCAAATCTCTATCCTTCTCTTTTTCTAAGTGCATGCTGTGTGGCCTACTTCCTGTGGCTGTTCCGTTCTCTGAAATGACAACATTTTCCAACTACAGTAGCTTAAAAAATATTAATTCCCAGTCATTGGAAATAGCCTACATTTCACTCAAGGCAAAGAAATTGTTCTTGCTTTCTGACACTTGAGCTTTATTGCTGCTGATTTCAGACAACCCAAACACTGGAAGGTGAGAATAACTTTCTTTTGGAAGCATTTCCCTCATGCTTTGCCACCCTGCCTTCCCTGCCCACCCCCGCCCCCACTCTCCCACACCCCCCCTCCTCGCAGCCAGGCTGTCAGCACATTCTCTTCTCAGGTTGGTGTGGGGAAAGGCCTGAGTCTGGAGAGTTTATTTTAGGTAAATTTAATCAAGCAGTGAGGTTTTATTTTTACTCTTTATACGTTGGAAAAAAGATCTCACTTTAGAATGACAGAATTCTGGAACTGGACCTAAGTTTTAGAGATTTTCAGTTTTACAGATGGCCAAACAAAGTCTCAGACTTCTCTGCTCTTTCCCTTTACAACTTGGTTCTTTTTCTTGGTCAACAACAACAACAACAAGCTAAAAAAAAAAACCTTTCCAGTATAGTCAAACGACCTCCGTTTCCTTCAGTCTACAATATTTGGAAATGGTAGGCTACTTGAAGAGGAGGAGAAACTGCCAGTTAAGAGTGAAGCAGAGACACCTTTGGCAAACTTCATCCAAACATGAATTGGGAAGAATGTCTCTAATACAAATAGTCTTAGTAGGTGAAGCCTTTCCTGCCTCCTCTTCTTCCAGATTTAAATAAATTAGATTAACACATCATCTTGAGTATGAGTATATGAACCCAAAAGTAAGCACATCATTAATTACAATATGCCCAATTCTCTATAGTTCATGAGTGTGCAAATTCAAAACTCACATTTTTTCTATAAGCTGACATAAACATAAATCACCCCCTGAGGAGTCCAACTGATAGAATTTTACCCTGCCAAATACAAGAGAAATAATTTTCTCTACTTTTATCTTACTCAGCATCACTGTCTATACATTGGGTTGTCAAAATATCCTCTTGGGCGCTGTTGGGTACTGAACTTATTTACTGAAAATTTACTGTATGGTGGGTAATTTACCCATTGCCACCTTTAAACCACCTGTAATCCTATGAGGAGTCCCACCTACCAGATAAAACTGAGACTCCCAAGGTAAATTAGACTGCAGAGCTATATATTGTCATGTATATTAAGCTATATATAGTGTTATACACATTTCAATATCATATAATTATTGCTTGCAACTTTCCAACTATTAGAGACATTTGATAGAATGGTATAGTAAAACAGGGATTTTCTGGTAATAGAGACAAACTCAAATGCCAGCTTCTCTTGGACAAGTTCCTCAGTCCAATGTAAATCAATTTAAAAAAGCCAGCTGTCTCAAGGTATACTCCCTAGAAGCAGAGCCTCAAGCAGGGATTTGGGTACATGTGCCTTACAATGTATTCTTCAGGAAAAAGCAGTAAGGGAATGAAGGAGGTAGGATACAGAAGCAGAAGAATGGAGAAAGGATGTGGTCTCAGGGCAAGTCTAGTCTTGATCTGATGTACCAGATGATGAAACAAACATTTTAGGGCAGCATTTGTCTCATTGAGGTGAGGGGCAGGGCTTTTGTAACCTTTCAGCAATCAGTCATTGACCAACCCTTGCAAAAGTTTGGCTGACCTGCTCCCATTTGTATTCTGGCAAGCTGACTTCTGTCTGTTGACAAGGTCAGTTTTCCTGAAATGGTTACAGGTATCAAGACATTGACCCAAATTATTCTCAGCAGTGGGGTGATGGGTGTCTAAGTAGGTTAAGGTGAATAAAGTCAGACATTTACAACATCTACTATATCAACTTCTTTTGAGTGCCAGCTAGATGTCATTGACAATATCCCTCACCCTAAAGGAACTCAAAACCAACGGGAGGAAAAGTGTGACGGGACCAAACCAGAAGTATATTTGTAGTGTGGTGTCTGTTTTCTATGCCTGGGCATGGGGATGGGAAGATGGAGGAGGAGAAGAAGGGAGAAGGAGAAGGGCTAAGAAATAGATCAAATGATACTAGAAAGGACTCACACTTGAGATGCCTCTTGGAGACCCTTAGAAGTTAGTGTATGAGGTAGCAAAGGGCATTTCAGTCAGTAGGAACAACACAAACAAACAAAACATAAACTTTAAGAGCTTTAAGAAATCCATGGCAACCCTAGGGAGCAGCATTAAGTCTCTGTAGGTAGGATGATTTGATCTTGTAAGGATATGGTGAGAGAGGAAACTGGATGATGGGCAAGGACCACTTCATACGGGGTCTTTCATTTTATGCCTAAGAGTGGAACTGAATATTGAGACAATGGGAATGTTGAAAAACACTGTGGTGGGGTGACAGAGTCTCAGGTCTATGTCAGCCACATCCATCACAGTAATTACTTATATGCATTTTGCCCTGTAATTGGATTCACACAACACTGCCAAGTTGGTTATACTTTTTTTTTCCCATCTCCATTCTTCAGGTAATATTTGAAGTGTAAGATGGATGATTGTGCCATACAAATATTGTTGATTAAATAACTCAAGTATAGTTCTGAGGTTGGTGTCAAATAGGGGTATATTGCTTTCTTCCACATGCCAGCAAAGAAATGGTAAGCATACTGACTTCAGTTTGCAGAGGCTGATTATGGGAATCTTTCTCCAGGCTTCTCCAAGCTTTCATTCCTCCTGACACTTACTCCTTAATCTCTGAGGTTGTTTGACTTCCCATTCTTTGAGCTCCATAAGCACTTGGCTTTTTGGACTCCTAACTTGCTAACTTATTTTGCTTTATCTCAAATCCAACATTCTTGTCATTGAACATTCATAGACTTCTTCTGGGTAGAGACTGACTGACTTAATTTTTCTTATGGTCACCATTGTTTTCTCTCCATTTTGGTACTTTTTCCCTTTCCTGTCATAGATTCATACTGCTTTTCCATATGGCCTCTCTGTAAGGCAGATCCTCTGTGGGTTCTGTGGAACTCCCCTGAATTCTAGCCAAGGTACATGCATTAGAAATGCTTCAGGGGCAGCCCATGGGGCTCAGCAGTTTAGCGTCACCTTCAGTACAGGGCCTGATCCTGAAGACCCAGGATAGAGTCCCATGTCAGGCTCCCTGCGAGGAGCCTGCTTCTCCCTCTGCCTGTGTCTCTGCCTCTCTCTCTCTCTGTGTGTGTGTGTGTGTGTGTGTGTCTCATGAATAAATAAAATAAAATCTTAAAAGGAAAAGAAGAAAGTCTCCTCAGAAAGTAGCACAGAATATGGGCTACGTTCTGGAGCAGTGGGAATAGAGGTAGGGGTCCAATATTCTATAGGGGACATGTACACACAAAATCTTTGCAGAACTGTTTATGATAGTGAAATCTGGAAGCAACCCAAATGCCCTTTTTGGAGGTGGGGGAGAACTAATGAGAGTATAGTCACACAATAGAATATTGTATAACTGTCAAATGAATAGATTACAGTCCCACCCAGGAATGTAGATCAAATATAACAATGTAATATTAAGTATCAAAAGTGAGTCCTCACAATGATATACCTTTTACAATATTAAAAACAATAAAATAAACATTTTAAGAACACAAATATAGAAAATAAAACCATATAAAAAAGGAAAAATTGATGAATGAAAAAGGATTTGAGATAGTGGTTACCTTGCATGTGGGGGGTGGGGCAAAGGGATGGACTGGTAGAGGTAATAAGGTATATGCCAAAGTCCTAGCTTTTACTAATAATGGTTTAATGTATGCTTATTATATAATTAAAAATAAAAAAATTATAGGCTAGTGACAAAAAAGTTGGCCAATATAGACCAATGTCAAGAGTGTGGGAATCCTTATGAACTAAGGATTATGATTAAACTAACTCTGTGTACCTGAGAACCAAAACAAAAATCATACATAACTATTGTAGTTTTCAGGAGATAAAAGGAGCTAGCAATACTCATGGCATGAGTTTTTTTGAGAATTAAGTAAGACAAGCTGTGAGTGATAAGTATGGAGTTAAAGCTTCAAATTCAGCTATGAAAAAAATATGACTGCATTTCTTAATTTCCTTTAAATCAGTTGAAATTTGACTCCCAGTTCAAAGGGACTTCAATTTGAGTTTTCAGTGGAGTTTACCCCTCTCTCTGCAACTTGTTCCCTGTTCAAGGTTGAACCATGGGTCTTCTAGAGCAGAATGGTGTTCAGCGCATCCTGCTAGTCATCCTTTTTTTTTTTTTTTCCTGCTAGTCATCCTGATCTGAGTGATCCTCAAGTTGTGACAGTTTCATAGGTTCTTAACTGATTTGGGAATGGGGGTGAATCTTTGGCAAGACTGGGAACCATCATCCCTAAAGTTCATCCTTGGTGGGTAGATAATACAACTCTTTTCTCTGAGAGCTTACCACCTATATTAGGTCCTAGTTAGTCATAGATGTCTTTCTTCCATTTCCACTCTCTGAGAATCTTATCTTTCTCTCTCTCTCTCCTTGTCCACAGAGTCATACCTCTTGTCTCTGGAGGTATCTGGTATGTTCTCTTCAATAAATTTAAATTTTTCAAAGTGATAGACAAACACTAACTTCAAATAGCTTCTCCTTTCTGGCCTGCAAATATGCTAAAGCAAGAAACTATGCCAGGAAAATGGGACATGAAAAATGGCAGGAGAAATACAAATATTTTGGTAAATCCTCCTACACATATGTTCAACACTGGTCAAGTGTCATTAGGTGCTCAGTAAATATTCTTGACCTGTATCCACCCCCAAGTTAATAACAGGAGTTTGGGCTTTCTTTTTTTTTAATTTTTTATTTATTTATGATAGTCACACACACACACAGAGAGAGAGGCAGAGACACAGGCAGAGGGAGAAGCAGGCTCTATACACTGGGAGCCCGACGTGGGATTCGATCCCGGGTCTCCAGGATCACGCCCTGGGCCAAAGGCAGGCACTAAACCACAGCGCCACCCAGGGTTCCCGAGTTTGGGCTTTCTTATACCTGAAAATGTGAAGGGGATTTCAAGTGGCCACAATGCATTCTACCATGTTTGCCTCTCCCAACTCTGCTTTTCTTTCTAAAGAGCGAAAATGAAAACCTGTATGCTCTGATGCTCAGAACAGTGTGATGTATAAAAGGTGTTCAATGAAAATTTCCTGACTGAAAACTCCAAAATAGAAGATGTGTGTTATTTTGTCTTGAAAAGAACCTTCTTGGATAAAGGCAGAATTCACATGTTCTAAAGGTGACTTCTGTCTTTCTATGGAGCACACTCCAGCACATTTCCTCTTTCCAGGCTGGAAAAAGGTAGATGTTTCCCAGTCCAAGGAATAGGAAGGAGTGTGCTTCCTTAGAGTGAGACTTAGAGCATTCACATATGCCTTTAAGATAACACCATCACCTATTCCCCGGTACCACCCCCCCCCCCATTCCCTCTCACCACATAGAACAAATAAATGGAACTCGGTTCTGTTTTCCTTCACTTTCCATTAATTGATGTAACAAACAAGTAATGTACTATTCTCCCCTAAAAAAGCAATAATTATTCTAAGCAACAAACTGGCCATACTTGAAAAAGTTCCTTTGCCTCCTAACAGTTCCACAGAGGTAACCTATTCATTACAGGCATCTCCTGAGTAATCAGCAGACCCCAGCTAATCTGTCCAGATGGCCCCATCCTATGAGGGTGTTGCAATAACATAAAAAGAAGCCATGCTTTGTGTTGGCTGATTTGAAAATGGATCTCTGTTATGGAGATAAATATAGAAAACTTATCAGGTTACTAATCTGCCATTGAACGTAGGCCTCAAAGCAAGTCATAATCATGCTTGTCATATCTGTCTTCAAAGGCTGTCACAAATATAGCTAATGAATTACAAAAGCACCTGCCTCCACCTTTATCAGCTTCCCTTTATTTAGTTTTCTTTGTCTTTTGAAAATGATATCAACTGATATTATCATATGAAATTAAACGATGATACTGAACAAAAATGTGACTTCTGCCCTGCTTTACGGTTCACTGCTTTTACATCAATGTCTGAGTGTGTACGTGTGTTTTCAACAATTCAGCTAGAAACTCAGGGCTATTAAAAATCTATTTTATCTATAGTTGACCATAAATATTTTTGAATGAGTGAGTATATACATTTGATTATATCAAACTATCTCAAAGATGTGTAAAGCTGTTTTTTTTAGTCTTATATAGAAACTCCATAATTTCACTCATATTTTATTTCAAATTACTAATCTTTTACTTTGTTTAAAAAACAAAAATAGATTACTATCTGCTGCATAAAATTAATCAAAACATCAATTAAAATTATTACTAAACCACTTTCTGGGCTTATCAGCTGACTATCTCCTAGCTTTCAAGTTTTTACCCTTGATTTTATAAACCTGGGTCTCTTCTGAACAAGTATTTAAGTGTGCTTTGTTGCTTGTAACTATTAAACTAGATCTCAGATTTCTAGTACTTATTAACGTTACCAGTTCTCAGCATCGTAGAAAGACAAAGTCACTGCACCAGTGAGTTTAAGGATTATTCATACTCAAAAGTACATATGATATAAATGCTTTAAAACTTTTTTAGGTTATAAGAAAATGAGATATTTTGAAAAGAATATCTTAAAATATAAGTGCAAATGTTTGATTAATTGTTAAAAACATTTGGATGGGATATTTCACTTTTGGTATTGCATATATCTGCTAATGATAGTTTTTATGGTTGTGAAGTGCTTCTGTACTGGAAGGTCTTAGTTCCTTTAACCTTTCCCAATCTTAGGATCTTCAAGTAGTTTCTCTTTTTTAAATGAAATTGATATTGTAGAACAATTTTAGATTTGCAAATAAATTGTAAAGATAATATAGAAATTTTCTAAATACCTCCATAACCAGTTCCCCCATTATTGACAATAAATGGTACACTTATTACAATTGATGAATGGATATTGTTATTATAAATAAAGTCCATATGTCACTTATACTTCCTTAGTTTTTGCCTAATGTCTTTTAATGTTTTGCAATTACACCCAGGAGATGGTATTATATTTAATCATGTCTCATTAGGCTCCCCTTGCCTGAGTTAGTTTGTCAGACTTCCCTTGTTTGTGATGACCCTGACAATTTTGAGGAATACTGGTCAGGTATTTTTAGAATTATTCTCAATTGGAAATTGTCTGACATTTTTCTCATTATTAAACTAAGTTTATGGCTTTTGAGAAAGAAGACCACAAAGGTAAAATGATATTTTCATCATATCCGATTAATCCACTATAAAGTTTCTTTTCTCCCAAATCCTCTCAACTTATCATGCTGTACTCTTTGTCAGGAGGTTATAGAATGGCCCATACTTAAGGAGTGGGGCTCCTACACAAATTCTTTGGAATTCTGCAAGGGAGATTTCTCTTTACTCCATTATTTCTTTATTTGATAATTCATTTACATCATGATGGATTTATGGATATTTATTTTATACTTTGAATTATCATCCAGTACTATTCTATTTTGTTGCTCATAATGTTCCAGCTTTGACCCACTATAGGTTCTTTTAGTTGGCTCTTGTGCCCTTGATATACTTCCATTATTGTAGGGTTTGTGAAAAAAAAAAAAAAAGTATTTCTTTACTATGTACCCCAGGCTTAAGTTGTATATTTTACTGCCCCAGTCTTAGAATCAGCCATTTCTCTGAAGAATCCTTGTTGTTTTATTGGTATTAGAGCAGAGAGTCTGGGTGCTACATGTGTTTGCTCTTTGGGTATCATTGATTCAGGACACTCTGTACTGACTTAAGAATCAAATAAGTCTGTATTCTAATCCATGTGTATACATACACATACCTATAGATATTTGTATATGTAACTCTCTCTATTTATATTAAGCTAAGTAAGAGTTAATATTGATATCTCCAACTCTAACCCATTACCACATGGATCATTTTGGCTCCCTCCCTGTCCTCATCTCTGAACTCCCATTCCAAGAGTGAGAAACCATTCATCATTCATTTACCTAATTGTTTGATTCCAGCATACCTGAGTAGCAGTATCAGAATTCTTTAGCCATATTCCCATGGGAAACAACTTTATCAGCCAGACTCCAGCGATTATGCAGTTGCTTTTAGCTTTAGTCATACAGTTTTATTTCCAAAGTTGGGAATTTTCAAAGCTACTTAGATCAATATCTTTTTCCCTACCAGCCCTCTGTGAGATTTTTTTCCATACATTTGTAGTATAGTTAGATTGTTTTGCTACCTTTTGAATTCCTTTCTGGAATCCTTTGACCTCTAAATGATTTTTTTGTACTTCTCATTCATTGGTTTTCCTTGTGTGGGTGTTGAAAAATACAATGTCATGTATCCCAAATTACAGAATTATACAAAATAGTTTCGCTGGCCTAACACACCCTGTGCTTTACAATTTTGACCTCCCTCCCTTATCCTTCAAAAGCTGATTTATTGTTTCTATAGCTTTACCTTTTCCAGGTTGTCATTTAATTGAGAACATATGTTACATAGTCTTTTCAGACTGATTTCTTTTTTTTTTTTTTTTAATTTTTTTTATTTATTTATGATAGTCACAGAGAGAGAGAGAGGCAGAGACACAGGCAGAGGGAGAAGCAGGCTCCATGCACCGGAAGCCCGATGTGGGATTCGATCCAGGGTCTCCAGGATCGCGCCCTGGGCCAAAGGCAGGCGCCAAACCGCTGCGCCACCCAGGGATCCCCAGACTGATTTCTTTCACTAGCAATATACATTTAAGATTTGTTCATGTTTTTCATGGTTGGTAGCTCATTTATTTTTATCACTGAATTATTATTATTATGTTTTATTAAACATTGCACAAATGTATCATGATTTGCTTATACATTTACCAGTGAAAGACATCCTGGCTACTTCCAGGTTTTAACAATTATGAATAAAGCTACTATTAACATTCACATGCAGATTCATATGTTGACATAATGTTTCAAATCAGTTGGATTTGGCTTTGTGCGAAATTTCCAAACTATCTTCCAAAAGGGCTGTACCATTTGCATTCCCACTAGCAATGAATGAGAGTTCCTGTTCCTCCAAATCTTCACCAGCAATTGCTATGGTCAGTTTTTTTTTTTTTATTTTAGCCATTCTAATAGGCATATAATAGTATCTCATTCTTGTTTTAATTTGCAGTTTTCTCTTCTCTTTTCATATGCTTATTTGCCATCTGTCTATTTTCTTTAGTTATATGTCTGTTGAGATATTTTGCTCATTTTTTCATTGGGTTGTTTTCTTATTGTTGAGCTTGTAGATATCTTTATATATTTTGGATAAAATTCCTTATGCAATATGTGTTTTGCAAAGGTTTTTTTCTCAGTCGGTGTGGCTTATCTTTCAATTTCTTAACAGTGTCTTCACAAAGAGAAGTTTTTAACTTTAATGAAATCCAACTTACCAGGCATTCTTTCTTTCACATATTATGCTTTTGACGTTTCATGCAAAACTCTTTGCCAAACCCAAATTCACTTAGATTTTCTCCTACGTTTCTTTCTAGAAGTTTTATAGTGTTACATTTCATATTAGTTACATTATTCATTCTGAGTTAACTTTTATGAAAAGTGGAGTCTGTTAAATTTTTAGTCTGTTGGATTTTTGCATATGGACATTAATTTTTCCAGCATCATTTTTAAAAGATTTTATTTATTTATTTATTTATTTATTTATTTATTTATTTATTTATTTGAGAGAGCGAGAGAGAAAGCAAGAGAGTGAAAGAGAGGGCACATGTGCATGGTTGGGAGAGGGACAGGAAGAGGGAGAAGCAGACTCCCCTGAGCAGGGAGCCCCCAATGCTGGTCTCAATCCTAGGACCCTGGGATCATCCAGAGTGGAAGGCAGATGCTTCACTGATTGAGCTACCCAAGAGCTCCTCCAGCAGCATTTGTTGAAAAGACCATCCTTTGTCCATTGAATTGCTTTTGCCTTTTTGTCAAAGATCACTTGATGATATTTGTGAGAGTCTGTTTCTGTATTCTCTATCCTGCTCTTTTGATCTATGTCTACTCTTTTGCTAATACCATGCTATCTTGATTACTGTCACTTTATAATAAATCTTGAAGTCAGGAACTCTCAGTTCTCCAATTTTCTTCTTTTTGGTATTATGTTGGCTGTTTAGATCTTTTGTTTTTCAAGACAAACTTTAAAATCAATTTGTCAGTGTATACAAAATAGCAGGGTGGGATTTTGATTGAGATTATGTTGAATCTATAGATCAAATTGGGAAGAATTGGCATCTTAGTAATATGGATTCTTCTAATTAATGAATGCAGAATATCTTTCCAAGAACTTAAAATTTCTTTCATTAGATTTTTGTCATTTTTCTATAAATAGATTCTGTACATATTTTTGTTTAGGTGTATGTCTAAGTATTTTTAGGTGCTATTGTAAATGGTATTTTTTAATTCAAATTTTTATTTGCTGATATATAAGAAAATAATTGGCTTTTGGATCCTAATATCTTGCCATACTAAATAGTTACAGGAGTTTTCTTTTCTTTTCTTTCTTTTCTTTTCTTTCTTTTCTTTTCTTCTTTCTCTCTCTCTCTCTCTCTCTCTCTCTCTTGTCCATTCTTTAGGACTTTCAACATAAAAAATCATGTCATCTCTGAACAATTCTATTTCTTCTTTCCCATCTGATACACCTCTTAGATATCTTTCTTGTTTTATTGTACTATATAGAACTTTTCAGTATCATGTTGAATAGACATGATGAGAGAGGACATTCCTGTCTTATTCCTGGTCCTAAGGGAAATGCATGTACCTTTTCTCCATGAAGTATGATGTTAACTTTTGTTTTCTCTTTAAAATATTTGTCTTAGTCATTTCAAGCTGTTATAACAAAATATCATAAACCGGGTTACTTATAAACAACAGAAATTTATCTCTCACAGTTCTAGAGTCTGGGAAGTCTAAGATCAAGGTGCTGGCAGATTTGGCATCTGGTGAGAGCCCGATTCCTAATTCATAGATAGCATCTTCGGTCTACCTTCTTCACATGGTAAAAGAAGTGAGAAAACTCTCTTGGGTCTCTTTTGTAAGTGTACTAATTCCATTCATGACCCTCATGATCTAATTATCTCCCACAGACTCCATCTGATTGTGACGTATGGCATTCACAAATAATTCTTATTTTCTGTAAACTCAAAGCAAGTTCTATGTCCACAAGTTCAAAATATTAATTGTACACAACTGGGTTCTATGAAGCTCACTAAAACTTGGGTATTTAGAGCAAAGTTATGACTTATATTTACTACCAGTTAGTTATATGAGGTTAACTGAGCTGCTAGAGGCAGTTATGATAAAAAAAAATTCAAATAATTTATCTCTCAAGAGGGTAGAGTGAGCTTTTAAAATTTCTTGTACTATGTAGTTATTTAGAGAGATATTTATAGTATGAAAGTCCAGGGGTCCTTTGTCAACCTTATAAATAGGTTTGGAAAATTTATCAGCTCTCCAAAACATGCACAGTATCAGCCAAGAGTTTTTATCAAGAGTGTCATAGTGATGAAATATCTGATAGCTATGAATATTAAGCATGGAGTATATTGGGACACATTTCAGTTTGATAAATATTCTTATACCAATGGTACTTTAAAACTTTTCTTAAAATCTAATGCTAATCATAAGCCTTGGGTATGAGACTACAGTCTGGCTCTTTATAATAGATACTAAATTATGTGAAAGGGGCCTGTTTTGGATCATTTGTGTTGTTAAGTATAACATTTCCTAATCCTATTTTGATAAGCCACAGTGAATGAACAGTCTTTTATTTCATGCACAGATAACTATAATAGATTTTACATACTGTTTCTAGAAATACACAAATCCAGAGCTCAAGATAGTATGTGCAAAGCTCTACTTTAACAAAGGCTATAACTTCTATGCTCGCCCTCTGTCTGACTCTTGTTCTACATTCAAATTTTTTTCAGAATGTTGGCCCTTCTATTCTTTCTACAAACTCCTGTTTCTCATACTAATGGAAAAGATTATAAACCTTTCACTTTCTGGTCTTCTAAAAACAAGTTTGTTCTATCTTACCTCAGGAAAAAAATCCATAATTCCTATTCATGACAGTGCAGACTTTTCATCCAATTTGGTGCTTCAAAATTCACTATTTCTTACTTCATATTTGCTAGATTTTTCATTTTCCTGGGGTCGGAGTGTGAGACAAATTGGGAGAGAGAGTTTGAAAGAATGACGCTTAAGAGTCTTGATTTTCTGGTGACTAATGCCATGTACAGTTGAATTTACAAATTAAGCAATTTGTAATTTATCTTAACATGCACAATAAAGCTCATTCTAGTTATGTACACTGCAGTCATTCTAGTAAGTATAAAGAGGTTATAAATTTTTTCTGAGTTATGATTACTTCTCATTTTCCTACTAAAGTTCTAAGGCTAGATTAACCATCCATCTAGTCTCAAATTTCCATAAATTATACAATATGCAGCTTACCTTTGCATATATATAGAGAACTAAAAATTTTATTTCTGTCCAGTAAATAAATAAATGAACAGATCAAAGAACTAGAAGAATTGAATGGTTTTTAGTCTGAACTCTAAATTTAGAATTAAAGTCAACATGAAATTGTGTAGTCAAGACACATAAGTTTTTAAATGATGAGAAATTAAAAGATTAAAATTAAATTAAAGATAAAATTAAAATTAGCAATGTTAATTATAATTTGAGTTAGTCCTATACTTAGGAAAAGTAAATATCAGTCTGAAGTTAGAAATCTGTCTTTTCATTTTTGCTGTATTTCCTTCATTTTAGTAATGGGTTTTAAACATTTGGCAAAGCTCTTCTGTTGTCATTATAGAAGCAGTCAGATTTCAGGCATTAAGAGATTTCTTATTGCCATATTTGGAATAGGTACCCCATCATATATTTAAATAAAATAATCTTGATTATTTACCTGGAAAGTATCATCATGGGTCCTACTTACAGATAGAATTGGTTTTCTTGTCTTAGTTGACAAAGGGAAGCTTATCAAAATCAAAGTGACTTCCAGCTCCTGAGCTAAAGGGAAAGCTGGAAATTGCTAAATGATAATGCCCATGTTTACTTGCAGACAGGAATTTAGTCTTCTTGTGAGTAAAGATGTTACAATGAGGAAAAATGTAAGTGAACATGTTATCCATGGATCAGAACATGTATCTGGTAGCTATCTGAACAAGCAAAATGTAATAAAAAGAATTTGAAGAGTATTTTGCCAAGTATGGAACCCACTCAGAAAATGTAGGTTCAAAGTTTGGAGCCAATTTCAAGCTTTTTTGTATTCACCTTCATCTACTATTGGCAAAGGAGTAATTTTCTGTTCTTTAGGAGATTCTTTTGAGAAATTTAACCAAAGAATTGAAAGGCTTCTTTTTTGAAATTCTTTATTTTTAAAATTCAAATTCAATTTGCCAACATATAGTATAACACTCAGTGCTTCTTAGTCATTAAATGGTTCTGACAAGTAACATCTGTATCTTTTTGGAGAGGCAAATTTAGTGAGTGAATCAGAAACCGAGTGAATTTCAAATGACAGATTTGATTTAACATTTATCTCCCCTTTCACTCTTTAATATGCTGATGTAAAATGGGCTATGACCACAAGACTAGACATGGTGATGGGTGACTCGATGTGGGGAGGCTTTAACAGGTTTACTTGTAGAGAGTTCTGGGAGTTAATTGGAATCCGCAAAGGTTTTACCCTATGTCAACCATGAACTTGCTTACTGAAAAGTAAAAATGAAACCATCTTTAAGAGTATCCAGGAAAGATGGCTTTATGAGTGGAGATAGCAAGGAAAAGTAGAAAGATAATGATAAATCAATCAGAGCTCAGTCCTTGGGAAGAAACAGAAAGGAGTAAGATGCAGAACTAGAGCTACGTCTACAAAGAAGTTGTATGAAGAATATTCTTTTATGCCACATCCAGTATGTGATATTGGGGCAGTTTGTGAAAGAGCACATGGAGGTCATGGAGATCCTTGGGTACTTTTATGTGTGCTGAGCATAAATCCCTTACTCTTTGCACAAGGTATTCATAGTTGTAATCATCAAGAGGGTAAAACTTAGGATTTAGACTCTTCATCTCCTATTCAAAGACTATGATCTTTAAAATCTCCTGCTAAAACAGAACCAGCTATTTGGAAAGGAATCAAAGTAAAAAAACAGATTGATAAGCCACTGACTAAAAGCCTTGATTACTTTTACCAAGGCTCTAAGATAAAGAGAAAGACAGTTCTAGAGGAGAAGGAATTGCTTAATGTCATCTTGAGGTGTTCTACACTTTCAGACTTATTTTATTCTTGATTTTTGTAGGACTCAGAAGGTGGATACTTTGCCCAGTCAGAAAAGCTTTATTTGTTTGTTGTTGTTTCTCCTCATATATTTTCAAATATAGGAAAATATACTTTAAAGTTTTTTACTTATATCTTCTGGTCTCTAGAGAACATCTATCATTTTTTTGACTGGGCAGCACAATTTCTCTTCTTAGAAATGTCTGCTGTCTGGTAATTGGCCTGTTCAGGTTTTGTATTTCTTCTGCTTCCAGTTTTGGTTATTTCTGGGTTTCCAAAAATGCATCCATTTCTTCTAGATTGCCTAATTTGTTGGCATGTAGTTGCTCATAATACATTTTTAAAATTGTTTGTATTTCCTTGGTATTGGTTGTGATCTCTCCTCTTTTGTTGATGATTTTATTAATTTGAGTTTTTCTTTTTAATAAGGCTAGCTAGGGGTTTATCTATCTTATTAATTCTTTCAAAGAACCAGCTCCTGGTTTTGTTTATCTGTTCTACAGTTCTACAGTCTCTATTACATTGAGTTCTGCTTTAATCTTTATTATCTCTCTTCTTCTGATTGGTTTAGGTTTTGTGTTCTTTCTCCAATTCCTTTAGGTATGAGGTTACCATCAATAAGAGAAAAAACAAGAACCATATGATCCTCCCAATAGATGCAGAGAAAGTATTTGACTAAATACTGCATCCACTCCTGATTAAAACTCTTTAAAGTGTAGGGATAGAGGGAACATTCCTCAATATCTTAAAAGCCATTTATGAAAATCCCACAGTGAATGTCATTCTCAATGGGGAAACACTGAGAGCCTTTCCCCTAAGATCAGGAACATGTCAGGGATGTCCACTCTCACCACTGTTATTCAACATAGTACTAGAAGTCCTAACCTCAGCAATCAGACAACAAAAAGAAATAAAAGGCACTCAAATTGGCAAAGAAAAAAAATCAAACTTTTCCTCTTCACAGATGACATGATACTGTGAATAGAAAATCCAAAAGACTCCACCCCAAGATTGCTAGAACTCATACAGCAATTCAACAATGTGGCAGGATACAAAATATAATCAGTGGCATTTCTATACACTAACAATGAGACTAAAGAAAGAGAAATTAAGGAATCAATCCCATTTACAATTGCTCCCCAAACCATAATATACCTAGGAATAAACCTAACTAAAGAGGTAAAGGATCTATACCCTTAAAACTACAGAACACTTCTGAAAGAAATGTAGGAAGACATAAAGAGGTGGAAAAACATTTGATGGTCCTGGAATTGGAAGAATAAATAATGTGAAAATGTCTATGCTACCCAGGGCAATTTACACATTCAATGAAATCCCTACCAAAATACCATGGACTTTCTTCACAGAGTCGGGACAAACAATCTTAAGATTTGTATGGAATCTGAAAAGACCTTGAATAGCCAGAGGAATATTGAAAAAAAAATACAAGGGACATCACAATGCCGGATTTCAAGCTGTACTACAAAGCTATGATCATCAAGACAGTGTGGTACTGGCACAAAAACAGACACATAGATCAATGGAACAGAATAGAGAACCAAGAAATGGGCCCTCAACTCTATGGTCAACTAATATTCAACAAAGCAGGAAAGAATATCCACTGGGAAAAGGACACTCTCTTCAATAAATGGTGTTGGTAAAATTCAACAGCCACATGCAGAAGAATGAAATTAGACCATTCTCTTAAACCATACACAAAGATACAGTCAAAATGATTGAAAGATCTAATTGTGAGACAAGAATCCATCAAAATACTAGAGGAGAACACAGGTAACAACCATTTTCAACTTGGCCACAGCAACTTCTTGCAAGACACATCTATGAAGGCAAGGGAAACAAAACCAAAAATGAACTATTGGGACTTCATCAAGATAAAAAGCTTCTGCACAGTGAAGGAAACAGTCAACAAAACTAAAAGACAACCTACAGAATGGGAGAAGATATTTGCAAATGACATATCAGATAAAGGGCTAGTATTCAAGATCTATAAGGAACTTATCACACTCAACACCCAAGAAACAAACCATCCAATCATGAAATGGGCAGAAGACATGAGCAGACATTTCTCCAAAGAACACTACACATGGCCAACAAGCACATGAAAAAATGCTCCACATCACTTGCCATCAACTGAAATACAAATCAAACCACAATGAGACACCACCTTACACCAGTGAGAATGGCAAAAATTAACAAGACAGGAAACAACAAATGTTGGAAAGAATGTGGATAGAGGGGAACCCTCTTGCACTGTTGGTGGGAATGCAAACTGGTACAGCTCTCTGAAAAACAGTGTGGAGGTTCTTCAAGAAGTTAAAAAGAGAGCTACCCTACAACCCAGCAATTGCACTACTGGGTATTTATCCCAAAGATACTGATGTAGTGAAACGCCGGGACACCTGCACCTCAATGTTCATAGCCGCAATGTCCACAATAGCCAGATTGTGGGAAGAGCCATGATGTCCCTTGACAGATGAATGGATAAGGAAGATGTGATATATATATATGTATATATATAAAATATATATAAAATGGAATATTACTCAGCCATCAGAAGAGATGAATAACCACCATTTGCTTCAACATGTATGGAACTGGAGAGTATTATACTGAGTGAAATAAGTCAATTGGAGGACAATCATTATATGGTTTCACTTATACATGGAATATAAGAAATAATGAAAAGGACTATAAGGAAAAGGTGGGGAACTGAGTGGGAAAAATTAGAGATGAAGACAAACCATGAGAGACTCCTAACACTGGGAAACAAGCAAAGGGTTGCAGAAGGGGAGGTGGGTGGGGGGATGGGGTAAATGGGTGATGGGCACTGAGGAGGGCACTTGATGGGATGAGCACTGGGTGTTATACTATATGTTGGCAAATTGAATTTAAATAAGAAAATGTAATAAATAAATAAATAAATAAATAAATAAATAAATAAATAAATAAATAAAATGGCTGCTCTCTCCCATTCAATATGATTCTGTTGGGACTGCCAATCCTATTGTCACACTCCTTGTGATCACACACATAATACCAGTCTTCTGGTCACAGTAATGGATGTGTGATCTACACCACATTTTTCTACTCTCTTACTAATGTTGTTTGAATTAATGGTAGGCATATGACCCAAGGTAGACTAATCAATGTATTTCTTCAGGAGTCCTTATTTTGGAGCAGAGGGTTCTTGCCCTTTTGGATAATAATGCTTGAAGAGTACTGAATTTATTAGACTATACTTCAGCTGATTTTGCAAAAACTTCAAGTTGGCATTAGCAAAATAGAAGTTTATTTGTCTATCATGTAAATGTCTGATCTGTATGGTTAGCTTTCCTCAAATAAGTCATTAGAGGCCCAAGCTCATTCTATGTTTTTATCCTGTAATGGTCCAAGATGACTGCTCCAGCTCTCCAGCTTCCCTCTTATGTTTGCATTATGGCCAGTGGAAAGAGAGAGAATAAAGTGGGGAGGACATCTTATTCTTTCAAAGACATATTTAAAGCTGTCTATGTCACTGCTGCTCAGATTGTATTAGCTACACCTTGCATGGGAAGCTGGTTATAGTACCATTACATTAATAACTACTTGATTAGTTAAAAGTTTATTGTTATAAAAGAAGTGGAGAGTCAAAATTTAAGGAAACATGCCTATTTTTTTTTGCCTGTATAACCATCAGGGTTTCCTGGAAGCTACCTTTTCTACCTGTATGAAGTTTTCCAAAAGTTGGTAAGAGTTGGTAAGAGTATTTGAATGCATTTAAATTTTTGAATATATTTGTGATACTTCCTGATTGCTAATTAAGTAGAATAATGAATTTGTGTGTGTATGTTGTGTAAATGTATTTTGCTAAATAAAATTAAGTCAAGCTGTTATCATTTGTGGTCCAGAGTCCTGATTAGTACATGCTGAAAAGGGTTAGGGGAAACTGATTCTTAGTCATCAAGAATAAATAAAAAGAAGAGGGCTTCTACTGCTTTTTTTTTTTTTAAAAAGATTTTATTTATTCATTCATAGAGACACAGAGAGAGGCAGAGACACAGGCAGAGGGAGAAGCAGGCTCCATGCAGGGAGCCCCACGCAGGACTCGATCCTGGGTCTCCAGGATCACACCCCAGCTGCAGGAGGCGCTAAACCACTGCACCACCAGGGCTGCCTGCTTCTACTGCTTTTTGAATGATGTGGGATATGTATAAAGTGGAGTCTTGTAAAAATAATGGGTATTACCTATTGAAAGGAGTTTTGGAATACTTGGGTGAAGAAAGATTTAAACTGACCAAATTTTTAAACTAAAAATTTAAACTGTCAGAAATAGTTGAGGTCTGATGAAGTCTGAAGATAAGGATGAAGAGTACAAGGATTAATAAGAGTAAAATAAGAATAAAAAATAGCCATTTCTTAAATGTCAAATATGTCCAATGAATTACCAAAACAAAAATCTCATTTAACTTTTACTTCAGCTTTATAGTAATCAGTATTACCCTCATGTTATGAATAATCAGAAAGTTTAAATAGGCTAAAAGTGGATTGCATCCTAATCTGAGCCCCAGGCCAGCTAGAGTCTTTCTTTGTCAACCTCATTAGTACCATTGACCTCATCATGGTCATCACTATTCATTGTCCTTTTTCACCCACACTCCCATCTCACAACCATCATTACTTCCGTGCTACCACCACTACCACCATTACATCAGAAACTTTCTCAGTCCCACTACCAGAGCACCACCAGTAACTCCAGAAAATAACCCTGATGAGAATATAAAACTTCAGTATTTTTCTTAATTCCATGCAAAGGGTAGCAGTAGACATAGAATGGCTAGTATGATTAATCTTACAAAAAAAAAACCCACTCCGTATTTTGTGTTGTTAATTAACCTTTCTTCTGTATCTCAGAACATAGTACACATACTGTCCAATTAATTCCCTGGTGCAAATAACCCTTGAACAATGAAGGGGTTAGGGGCACTGACCCACACACAGTAAAAAATTCCGCTTATGGGATCCCTGGGTGGCGCAGCGGTTTGGCGCCTGCCTTTGGCCCGGGGCGCGATCCTGGAGACCCGGGATCGAATCCCACGTCGGGCTCCCGGTGCATGGAGCCTGCTTCTCCCTCTGCCTGTGTCTCTGCCTCTCTCTCTCTCTCTCTGTGACTATCATAAATAAATAAATAAATAAATAAATAAATAAATAAATAAATAAATTCCGCTTATAACTTTTGACTCCCCCAAATCTTAACTGCTAATAGACTATTGTTGACTGGAAGCCTTGCCAATAGTCGGTTAACATGTATTTTTTTAGGTTATAAGTATTATATACTGCATTCTAAGAATAAAGTAAACTAGGGAAAAGAAAATGTTATTAAGACTTTGATTTTTTAAGCTGTTTTATTAAAAAGTATATAAACCTTGGGGCACCTATGTGTCTCAGTCCATTAAGCATCTGGCTCTTGGTTTCAGCTCAGGTTATGATATGAGAATCAAGAGATGGAACCCCGCATGGGGCTCTGTGCTCAGTGGGGAGTTGGCTTGAGCTTCTCTCTGTCTCTGTCTGCCCCTCCACCACTGGCATGCATACACGTGCTCTCTCTCTTTCTCTGTCTCTCAAATAAATAAATCTTTATTTTAAAAAATTAAAAAAATATAAACGTGACAAATCCTTACTGTCATTCATTCATTACAGAAAATAGTCTTTATTGTCAGGCTCTGAGCTTGATTTGGGAATGTATTGGTATTCCAGGAAATGGAATAACAGACAACTGGACAAACAATTGTAATGATTGTAATGATATGTATGGAGTGCAGGAGAAAAGGGGTATGATGGGAATATGTCCTAAAGAAATTGATGTTTAAACTGAGATCTAGAAGTAGGATATGGCAAGGAAAAGAGGAGAGCAGAGTGCTCCAGAGCAAATGGCAAGGACAAAGGCCTGGAAGCCAGCAAGATGAAATTAATAGTCATTGTTGGGGATGTGGACATGAGAAGGAAGGGCTACAAATGTAAGGCAGTGTCAAATCACACAAAACATACTCAAAAAGGCAGACTTTATTACAAGAGCAATTGGAAGGATTTAAAATGTTGTAAGACAATCGGAATCGTACTTTAGAACTTCACTTCAGACTGTTGCTTGCAGTGTGGAGAAGAAACTGCCGAGATCAAGACTGGAGTCAGGGATTAAGATCATTATTAACTCACAGTTGTCTAAGGGAAATGATCATCCTCAAGAATTACCTTGAGATTGGAAGAGTTTGCTTTCATCTTTATAGAGGCAGTGATTAGGAAAGAAATGCACAAATTCAAGAAATAATGACTTGTGGTTGATTAAAACTGATATGAAAGAGAAGCAGGGTTTAAAGATAACACCACTGTTTCTGTGTGGTCAACCAGTGTCTGGTGGGGTTATTCATTTAAATATGGAGGCAAGAAAGTATTGGAGGATGGAGAATACATTGAGGTTTTTTTTTATTTAAAAAATTATGAGGAAGTAATATCATGCTTAATAAAAAATTGCATAAATGACACAAAGACTTTCATAGACCTTTTATTCTCTCTCTCTTTGTAGATATATGTAGATAATCAATTGATAGATAGAGGTACAGATAGATATAGCTATTACTTAACCATTTAAGGGTAAGTTATTCACATCATACACTTTTTAAAATCTCTAAATACTTCAGTATATATATATATATATATATATATATATATATATATATTTAAGAGCAAGTAAATCCCTTTACATAATCACACTGCAGTTTCCACTTTAGGAATTTTACATTGATACAGCATTTCAGTGAACCATCATATTCCAATTTTTTCAATTGATCCAATAATGTCCTTTGTAACATTTTTTCCCCTCTAGAACTGGATCCATTTCCAGGATCATGTATTGCTTTTCATTATATATCCCTTTAGTCTCCTTTCATCTGAAACGGTTCCTCAGAGTGTTGTCACTGTCTTCTTCTTCCTATGTATGTATGTATGTATGTATGTATTTTTAAAGAATATGGTTTCTTCTCCTCCTTTTTATAATAGAATATTTTCCATTTGGGATTTTCTGGCATTTTGCCCTGATTAGATTCAGGTTATGCATCCCAGGTTATAACATCACATAAGTGATGTTGTGTCCTTCCCAGGGTATTACATTCAGAGGCAAATGATGTCCACCCACCTCTCATGGATGATGTTTATTTTGATCACCTCATCAGGGCATTGTCTCATTTTCCCACAGGATAGTTACTCTTTCCTCTTTGCAATTATAAGCACTTTATGAAGAGACACTCCAGGACATACAAATAAACATATGCTCTTCATTAAGATTTCTCTCCTCCATAATTTATCATCCATTGATGATTTTTGCATGAACCAGTCTTTACTATGTTGCTTACAAAATGACTTTCCAATTCCAGTGCTCCCTTCACATTTATCAGTTGGCATTGTACACAAAGAAGCCTCCTTCTCCCCCAAGCAATTGATTTACTTTTGACCTATTATTTCTAAGGATCTGTAGATTCCTCTTTTTCAGTAGTTAATAATTCATTGCCATCTTTAATTATCTTGATTCTCAAATTGTCCCATATTTGGCCAGCTTAAGTATTTGCTGTCAGCTAGTACATGTGAATTCTACTTTTACTGATATTTATTTTAAAGCCCAGCCTTCTTTTTATAAGTTTTTTTTAAGATTGATTATTTATTTTAGAGAGAAAGAGAGAGAGAACCCATAGAGGAGCAGAGGGAGGGGATAGGAGAGAAGCTAATTCCATGCTGAGCATGGGGTCCAACGAGGGGCTCCATCCCATGACCCAGGTGATCATGACCTCAGCAGAAATCAAGAGTTGGCTGATTAATGATCCAGGCACCCCTAAAGCTTGGATTTTAATGTGAAATTCTTTATGACGCTGATTCCTACTGATGAATTCAGTTATGTACTTGAGTTTTAGTTGTCTGTAGGACATAGAAGTGGAGATGTCCAAGAGATTGTTGGATTTAGAGATCTAGAAGTTAAGAGCATAGTTTGGACTGAAACAATTGCCTTGAGAGTTCTCAACTACATTGATAGTAATTGAAGTCTTAAAGGTAGAAAAGATTGCTGAGTATCGGAGTAGGCAGCAGTAAAGAGCAAACAATAATAACAGTAGCTAGTACTGAGTTTATTTTAAATTATAGAAGTAGTATATATTTACAGTAGTAACTTTAAAAAAATCAAATAATGAAACTAGAGGCCTTTAAGAGACGTTTTCCGTGTTGCCTAATAAGTAGTGGCACAGTCAATGTGAGAATTCTACGTTACTTATTCTTTCTTTCTTTTGCTTATTGTGTATTTCCCACTGAATATTATCTTAAGATGTGCTTGGAAGAAGCTTGCCTGTAATATTTGTACCGATCCAAATTGAGTCTAAACTTACCTCAAAGAATCTCATGTTGAAATATTTAAGATTCAAACCAAATATCAACAGCAGCAGAATTCACATCTGAGAGCTGAAAGTAAATACTTCCCAGTCTGTCTGTTGAAATGCTATCTTTTACTGCTCCTTGTGGAATGGCAGAAATCAGGTGCTCTCTGAAGCTGCATTTAACGATGTCCAAGAAGCACTAGGAATGAGAGGCAATGTGTTTAATGGAAGTTCCTCTAAAGTAGGCTCCACAAAAATTAAAATGAAATAAAATCATTAACTTTGGTGATTATAAATTTTATGCCTGTATTTATTTCCCCATGGGGAGGAGGAGTGTGGTGAACAACTTATGCCGTGTGAGGCTGAGAAACTTGAGGTTAGGAGAGAGTAAATTCATGGTACACACACGATAAAGCACTCCTATGGAAAATGAACTGGCTGTAAGGGTAAGAAAGAAATCACCAGAACATGTGTTTTTAGTCATGTGACTGAAAAACCACAAAAGTTTAGAAAGAGAGACAAATTATACTCCTCAGAGGAATTCACAGAATTCTTGGGCTGGTTGTCATTCTCTGATGAGTTGATGGATTGATATGGCAGAGGTAATATTAGATTGAATCAGCATTCCAGTTCAAACCTCCCAGAGAGTGATGGTGTGAGTCAATAATAGTTGTCCTTAATGCGCCTTATAAATCTGTCACTTAAAGTGCTTTGTAATTATAGTTATCATGGTGAGCATTTCATGATGCATAGAATCATAGAATCACTATGTTGTACACCTTCAACTAGTATATGATATGTCAACCTTCTTGCAATTAAAAATTAAAAAACAAAGTGCTCTATATTTGTAAAAAGAGATTTCTTAAGAATTCACCATGTGCTTGAAACAGTTCCAAGCGCTTCACATATGTTAAATTATTTAATTTTCAGAAGAACTTCTAAATTATGCATTATTGTCATTTCTGTTTTTCAGATGAAAAGACTGAGCTAGAGAAAGGTTGAGTAGTTTGCCAAAAATTGTGTCACTGGTCAGGTAAATGCTATCCTGATTGATAGAGCTTCTTTTCAAAGAAGTAAACATAGAATAATTAACTATGTTCTAAAACTTCTGTAAATGAGTTGATTAATTCATGCTTGGCCAGTCATTTTATAGCTCAGTTAACTCTCCAATAAACAGTACTAACATGTTCCTCATCTATTTTGAAACACAAATTGTCTAATCTGATAGTGCAGTATAAATTCATATAGAAGGATCAATGTATTTTTATTTTTGCACACTGCAGAACATACAGGAACTGTGTCAATTCTCAGAGAGTGGCACTATTTATATATAATGTAAATTTGCTGAGAAAACTAGTGATAATTATCTCCATATTAATTAAATGAATCTAATTTACTTGTAGTTTTAGAGCAATGCCATTTAACTTTTCAACATATCTTGGAGATATGTCACATTATTTCTTAATACTACAATTTAATTTTAAAACTTTAATCAATTGAATAAAAACCTACAATAATATCAAATTTGTTACAAAAATTCATTGGAAAATGTTTTCTATAAAGTGTGTTTTGGGGCAGCCCGGGTGGCTCGGCGATTTAGTGCCCGCTTTTGGCCCAGGGTGTGATCCTGGAGTCCCAGGGTTGAGTCCCACATTGGGCTCCCTGCATGGAACCTGCTTCTCCCTCTGCCTGTGTCTCTGCCTCTCTCTTTGTGTGTCTTTCATGAATAAATAAATAAAATAAAATTAAATTAAAAAGTGTGTTTTGGAGAGCCCCTTAATTCCATATGCAGAATATAATATTTAAATTATTCTCCAGTATCTACAGTTTATAATCATTATTCACAGAATCATCTTAATTTCTTTACTAAAACTAATAATAATATTCATTATTTTGTGGACCCTCTCACAAAGATTCTTGGAGACCAATTGTTGCTATACATAGTGCAATGAATTGTTAAAACATCTGTTGCTACTTTTTAAAAAGTTGGTCATATACATAAATTGCCTGTCAACCATAGCCTAGGCTCCATCTATTGCACAATGTATACCACTGGGAAATGTATATTTTCCAAGAATTAATTTTTAAGGCTTCCAAACATAAGTGGCCCTTTTGTATAACATTGTATGTAATTTTGAACAAAAGAGATCTACTAATACTTTTGCATTTCTTATGAACTTTACATTATGAGCTTTGAAACCTCATTATCAAACAGGATGGTTTAATCCATGGTAATCAAAATTTGCTTGACTGTAGTTCATTACTTAGTTAATTTTATCTACCTTTCTTCTTTTTTTTAAATATATACCTTTCTTAATGTTCATCTTTCTTCAAAAAGAATCATGGCTTACAGAGGGAAGAAATATTTCATTTTTTTCATTATCCTACTTAAAACTCTCATTCACACATTAATTTTACTTTAGTGTAAAGTAAATACATTTTTTAAAGATTTTATTTATGTATTTGAGATAAAGAAAATGCAAGAGAGAGCAGGGACAGGGGATGGGTTGAAAGAGAAGGGGAAGCAGACTTCCCACTGAGCAGGGAGCCCCACTCAGGGCTTGATCCTGGGATCATGACCTGAACCACAGGCAGACGCTTAACCACTGAGCAACCCAGGTGTCCTTCCTATCACATTTTGTAATCATTTGTATTCTTCTGTAGGAAACAACTAATTAAAAAACTTTAAAAATAAACCCAATGTTTGTGTTGTGACTTTCAGAGTCTCTCTGGATCTCAAATAATATGATACACATTTGCCAATTTTAATTTTTAGATTTTTCCTGTCAACAGTTCCTTCCTTTCTTTCTTCTGCCTTTCCTGCCTTCCTTCTTTCCTTCCTTCCTCTCTATTTCCTTTTATCTCTTAAAAAATCTGTGTACAAGTAACAAAATAATAAAAACAAGTGGAACAACATCAAACTAAAAAGCTTCTGCTCAGCAAAAGAAACAAAGTGAAAAGACAATCTACAAAGTGGGAAAAAAAAGATTTGCAAACCATATATTTGATCAGGGGTTGATATCCAAAATATATAAAGAACTCAAACAAATCAATAGCAAACAAAACAAAACAATCCATATAAAAAGTGGGCAAAGGTCCCAAACAGGACCATTAAAAAAATTTTTTTGAAGATGATATATGAATGGCCAGCAGGTACATGAAAAGGAAAATGCAAATGAAAACCACAATGAGATATCACCTCACTCCTGTTAGAATGGCCTTTATCAAACAGACAAGACAGAACAACTACCAGCGTAGTTGTGGAGACATGGGAATCCTTATGCACAGTTGGTGGGAATGCAAATTGGTACAGTCCCTATGGAAAATAGTGGGAATCTTCTAAAAAAATTAGAGAGAGAACTATCATATGATCCAGCAATTTCACTTTTGGGAATATATCCAAAGAAATGTAACACTAACTCAAAAAGATATCTGCACTCCCGTGTTGACTGCAGCATTATTTACAATAGCCACGACATGGGAACGACCTAAGTGTTCATCAGTGATTGAATGGATAAAGAAGTTGTGGTATATATACAATGGGATATTATTCAACCTTTAAAAAAGAGGAAATTCTACCATTTGCAAGAACAATGCACCTTAAAATCATTACACTAAGTGAAATAAGCCAGACAGAGGAAGACAGATACTGTATAATCTCACTGTGGAATCTTAAAAAATAAATAAATAAAACCCAACAAAACTCATATTAAAAGATATTAGATTTGTGATTAGCAGAGATGGGGTGGAGAGGGGGAATGAGAGGAAGGTGGTCCAAGGTACAATCTCCAGTTATAAAATAAATAAGTACTAGGGATATAATGTACAACATGATGACTATACTAAAACTGCTGTATGATATAAAGAAAAGTTGTTATGAGAATAAATCCTGAGAGTTCTCTCATAAGAGAAAATTCTTTTCTTTTTATTGTATCTGTATGAGATAATGGATGTTAACTAAACCTATTTTACTAATCATTTCATAATATATGTAACTTAAACCATCATCTTGTACACCTTAAATTTATTCAATGATGTATGTCAATTATCTCTCAATAAAACTGGAAATAATATTTGCATTCACAGAAAGCAAAAATAAAATGGAAAATAGAAACAAAAACAAATAAACTGTTTATAGAGGTGAGCCATGTTTAATTTAATTCATCCTCCAAAATAGTTGTTTAAATGTATCTTAGGTTTTGCTACAAAAATTAACATCATCTTAAATGTATCTTTGCAGATTTTCTTAAAGTATATTTATTAAAAATTCCCAAATGTAGGATTTTTTGCCACAAGGGGCATATACATGTTTTTGTATTAGGGTGGAGATACTTGAATAGGGCTCTCACTGGTGAACAGATTTCTAAATTCTCCTATTTTCCTTCTTCCTCATTTTTGGTAGAGTTTAAAAACATTCTTCAATTATACAAATGACACAGATTTTTTTTATGAAAAATTTTCTGGAGAAGAAAATGTTATTCCCTTTTTAATCTCCGCCAAACCACCTGGGGCAGGACATGCATACATACACACTGATACAGATTAATTTCCTTCCTATGTAATGTGAATTACACGATACAAATTCCGCTATGAATATGTCGGTTCGTTAGGTCAAATATTTTTATGTTTTCTTTTTAAACTCAATGATATACAATAAAAGGCAATCATTTAAAATGTACAATTTGATGAGTTGTAACAATGTTTACACCCATGTAACCATCACCATAATCAAGATTTGAAACATTTCCACTACCCTTTGAAGCTCCTTTGTATTCCTTTGCATTCAATCCCTTTCACACCGCTGGTGCCATGCAATCGCTGCTCTAATTTTTATTATTCTAGGTTTGTTTTGCCAGATTTTAAACTTCATCTAAATAGAATCATGCAGTAAGTAGTCTCCTGTATTTGGCATCTTTTATGATACCGGGCATTCATTTTCAGAGAGTCATTCATGTTGTATGTGTCAGTACTTCATTCCTTTTATTACTGAGTATATCTGTATATGCATTTGTTTATGTGCTTACCTCCGATGGACATTTGAGTGTTTCTAGTTTTTGGCTATTATTAACAAAGCTGCAGTGTACATTCAAATACATTTTTTTGAAGGGAACATTATTATCATTCATTTTGGGTAAATACTAGGAGTGGAATGGCTGTGTTTTATGCTAGGCACATGTTGTAAAGATTGTGAAGTTACTTTCTTTGCAAAGGAATCTTTTCTTAACCTAAGGGATGAAGATTTTGTTTTTTTTTTCTATAAGTTCTATAGTTTTAGCTTTAACTTTTAGATTTAAAGTCATTTTAAGTTAATTTCAGTATATATTGTCAGATAAGCACAGAGCTTCACTTTTTTCCTAAAGGAATGTCCAATATTTTGGCACTATTTTTCTTTCTTCTTTCTTTCTTTCTTTCTTTCTTTCTTTCTTCTTTCTTTCTTTCTCTTTCTTTCTTTCTTTCTTCTCTCTCTTTCTTCTTCTTCTTTCTTTCTTTCTTTCTTTCTTTCTTTCTTCTTTCTTTCTCCTTTCTTTTCTCTTTCTTTTTTTCTTCCTTTTGAGAGAGTGAGTGAGGGAGAGGGGCAGAGAGAGAAAGAATCTTAAACAAGCTCCATGCCCAGTGTGGAGCCTGACACTACAACCCGGAGATCATGACCTGAGTGGAGACCAAGAGTCAGATGCTTAACCAACTGAGTCACCCAGGCGCCCCTATTTTTTTTTTTACACATTTTGCTTAATTCAACTTCTACGTACCTTTGTTGAATATCAGTTGACCAGATACATGTGTGTTTATTTCTGGACTCTATTCAGTTTCATTGATCTATATGTGTATTCTTAAGTCAACCTGCTCTGTTTGCTAATAGCTTTGAAAGAGCTTAAAGCCTTCAACTTTGCTTTTTTTCAGAATGTTTTTGCTATCCTAGATTTTTTGCCTTTTCATATAAATTTTAGAATCAGCTTGTCTTCTTAAAAAACAACGTAATGGAACTTGGATTTTCTATCACTGGTTTTCAAAAATTTAATTATAATTTCTTTTAGTATAGTGGTGTGTGTGTGTGTGTGTGTGTGTGTGTGTGTTTGCACACGCACAGACATGTTTATTCTGCTTTGGACTATTTGTGTTGCTTGGATCCATGATTGATACTTTTCATCAAAATTCATAAGGTGCTGTCCATAATTCCTTCAAATATTTTTCCAGCCCACCTCATCTTAGGATGCAAATTGTACATTTTAAGACCCTTTGATATTGCCTCACATGTATTGAGGTTTTATTCATTTTTTTTCAGACTACCCCACAATTCTCCATCCTTTAGTTCAAATGTTTTCTATTGAACTTTTTTAATCTTTATTTTTCTTGCATTGTCAAATCTGATGTTAAGTCTGTCTAGTGAATTTTTTAATTTCAGGTATTATACTTTTTGCTTCTAGAAGTTTCACTTGATTTTTAAAAAATGGTTCCTCTTCTCATTTTATTCATATTTTATTTAAATCCTTGATCATATTATGATAGTTATTTAAAGCCTATTTCTGCTAATTCTACCATATTTGCCATCTTTAGTCTGATTCCAGTACTGATTTTTTTTTCTTTCTGGTTTAAGTCAAATTTTTCTGCTTTTTGGCATTCACTAACTTATTATTATTATTATTATTATTATTATCGATACGGTGATTATGAACATTACATTGTTGAGAATATGTTTTCCTTTGTCTTCATTTACAGAACATATCTTTTATTCAGGCAGGCAGATAAGTTACTTGCGGATAACTTGATTCTTTCAAGTGTTTTTTATTTTGTTAGGGAGAGTGTACACAACAGTCTATGTACTAGGTCTAGTTCAGACTTTTCTTCTGGGGTCTGTGGTGAATATAATGGTTATTCAACAAGGTGACCCCACTCTTGCTCACGTACATGTGTATATCTCAGTCTTGTGTATCCTGAGTCATATGTCTGGCTTCTTTGGGGTTTCACCCTTTTCATAGCAGCTTTAAATTCTTCCAAATACTCAAGGAGACCCCCCCCTTTTTAAAGATTTATTTATTTATGAGTGAGAGAATGAGAGACAGGAGAGAGAGAGAGAGAGAGAGAGAGAGAGAGAGAGAGAGAGAAAGCAGGCTCCATCAGGGAGCCTGATGTGGGACTCGATCCCAGCCTGGGATCACATCCTGAGCCAAAGGCAGACGCTCAACTGCTGAGCCATCCAGGCAACCCTCAAGGAGACCCTTAATCAGACTGCCAAAACTCTTCTGGGTAGCTCCCTCCTTTCCCTCCCTCCTTTACTGATCTGCCTCCCAAATTTCAGCCACCTCAGCCTCCCTGCCACTCTGACTTCTGCTTTCACTCAGAATATCACCATGTTCCTCCTACCCAAGACCCAGGAAAGTACCTCCAGGCTCAACACCCAGGTGTCCTTACTGATCACTTCGGTTCTTTCCTTTTTCTTGAAGATCAGTCCTGTGTTGGCTTCCATCCAGTATCTGAAAGCATTCACTTCATAAATTTTGTACAGTTTTTCTATTTGTTTCACTGGGTGGGCCTATCTGATACCAGTTAGACTATCTTTGCTAGAAGTAGAGTAATAAGCACATTTTATTTTGGTAAATCTTCTCAAATATCCCTTCAAATAGACTGTACCAGTGATAACTTCCACCAACTCTGTATAAAAATGGGCATTTATTTTTCTATTCATTATCGAAGCTGAGTTTCATTCAATGTTTTAATATTCGTCTGTTTGAGAGGTAATAAATCTCACTCTATATTATTTTTATTTTTTTATTTTTATTTTTTTTAATTTTTATTTATTTATGATAGTCACACAGAGAGAGAGAGAGAAGCAGAGACACAGGCAAAAAATAAAAATAAATGCAAATGGATGATGGTATATATAAAAATGACTGAACCTAACTCATATTCAAAGAACTGTAAATAAAAATAATATAGGAAAAAAAGATAAAAAAATAAAAATAATATAGGGATCCCTGGGTGGTGCAGCGGTTTAGCGCCTGCCTTTGGCCCAGGGTGCGATCCTGGAGACCCGGGATCAAATCCCACATCGGGCTCCCGGTACATGGAGCCTGCTTCTCCCTCTCCCTGACTTTATGGGCCTTAGTCATTTTCCCATTTATATTGCTACTTTTTAATTAAATTTTTAGTATTATTTGCATATTCATTCAACTATTCTTTCATTTAATCTTTCAACAAGTATTTATTGCATACCAGCCATGTTCCAGACTCTCTTCTAAGTGCTGGGGATATGGCAGTAAGTTGATTCTACACTGATAAGGTTTATGTTCTAATGAGTAATGAAGAGTGAGAGAATTAACACAGCATAAACACATTTGATATATCACGCGGTGATAAGTAAGTAAAGAAAAAAATAAAGCAGGGTATGGGAAATTCAGTACCATGGAAATATATTATTGGATGGGGTGGCTTCTGTTTTATAGAACATCTTTACAGAAAGATTCCTTGATAGATGATATTTAAGTGAAGACTTGAATGGATAGAGGGAGTAAGCCATGTGGATGTCTGGAGGAGGAACATTCCAGTTAAATGAAACAGCTTGAGGAAAGGCCCAGTGATAATTGTTGCTCAACATGTTGGAGGAAGTGGAAAGAGGCCATGGTGGCTGAAAGGGAGATGGGAGAGGTGTGGCAGCAGTTGTGGTCAATGAGATAGTTGGGGAAGGTGTCTAGATTATGCAGAAATTGACAGGAACTTAGGAATTCATTTTTAATTCATTCATGTGAGTCAGATGGAAAGCCATTGGAGGGTAATGCACAGAAGATGGACATAACTCATTTTCATTCATAAAGAATCCTTCTAGCAGCTTTGTGAAGATACTATAAAAGAGCAAAAGGGAAACAGAACAGCAGTCATGTGTCTCAACCTATTATTGATTAATGTATTATTAACTGTTGTGAGTTGTAGTGTTACCTTGATTTTACATTAAATTCTTAGATGCATTTGGCTTCTGTGGTTCTTCTTTAACTTGTCTGCCATTGTCAGTATTAAACTTCATCTTGCTATTTGTAGGTCTATAAGTAGGGTGATCACACTACCAGGAAACCAGGAAAGTCCCAGTGTACACCTGTTGTAGATCAGTTAATACCTGTTAATTACTTTTAATGTGTGTCTTCCCATCAAATGTCCTGGTTTGGATGATGAGCTACGTGCTTACTCTATAATCTCATTCTCTGTTTTCATTCCTTGGTTTCTGGATCTTCTTGTATATTTATTAAACAAATAAAACCCCTATGGTTTATTTTCTATCATATCAGTAAAAGGTCAAGCTTATGTTTTGTTTGGGGTAAAACTGAATTTTAAAATACATTTTAGCATAATTATTATTTTTGTAATATTTGCCTTTTCCTAACCCCAAAAAGACTTCTGCATTTTTAAATATTGAAGTCTTCTATACTCTTCAGTATATTTTAAGGCTTTTAAATATGATTTTTGTACAATTTTTAATACTTGGGTCATTTCATAATATGTTTTCTTATGAAATTATTTTTAGAGATGGAAAAGTAATGATTATAGAATATTGGTCCCATATAATCACCACCCAGCTTCAACTATCATAAACATTTTCCTAATTTTCTAGTTGTTTTAACATTTTTATTGCTATTATTATTGAAGTATTTTTTATGGCTGTATTTTCTAAATAATTGTTCAAATACTATTATAAATTGCCATATTTATGAAATCTTTTATTGTTTAAAAAATATTTTTTGCTTATGGTATTGTCAGGTGTAAATCATGTCAATTACAAATGATAAATCTGATTTCCTTCTCTCATTATTTATACCAGTCCTTTGGTATTCTCATCTTAGGTTAACTGATTTCTTATTAACTGGCATAGATTTAAAAATAACACTATAAAACTTATCCTAATAACATTATTCATGTTTTAAGGAAACATGCTGATAGAAACTTTAAGACTTTCAAGAACTACAAAATATTTTTGCTGAAATTAGGTAGTTAAATTTGCCAGCATTTTGATACAAATTTTTTTTGTAAATATCAACAATTTTAATATTATAAGAGCTACATCTGTTTATTTTGCAAATGTCGAAAAATATGGACAATTATAAGAAAAAAATCCAAATTTTGCCACTGAATATAAGTGTAAATTTTGGTATTTCTCTTTAGAGATTTTTATGAATTTAAAAATTTATATCAAATTTCTTAATACATGATCATTTGAATCCAGATTTGGTACCCTTAACTTTATAAAGTAAGCAGCCTTACACATTTTAAGAGATCTTCATAAATTTTCAATAATGCTTAATATTCCATTGGCTCCTTATATCACTCTGTGATAGGCTATTACCTCCGGCACTGTGGGAAGGATTTCGCTCAATTGCAGTGTGCATAGTGAGACCACGAAGCCGAATCATACCAAGCTACAAACCACCTAAGTAGACTCTACATGCCTGACCTTCTTTAGATCACATTCTATTCTATAACTTACAGTTAAGCTGCCCACCAATCTCCTACTTTTGAACTTTAAGCAGTCTTATTTATTTTTCCTACAACAATACTGTATTGAATTTCTGTGTCCTGAGATCAAGAATGGATTATCTTTTTTGTAAATGGTCTTTCTCCATCAGTATCCTGCTGATACTCCAAGAGTATCAGCAAGGCTCCCCTAGTAGTCTCAGGGCTCATACTAGAGGCTGTTCCTAAAGAACCTAGGTGGTGTACATATTCCCCTCCCAGTCTGAAAAAAAGACAACCTAGAGCCTGAGCTGCTCAGAACTACAAAGGCTCAACCTTCCCCATTTTTTTCTAGTAGGTTCTGAAGATCTGTCTATCTGTTTGACTAGACATAGTTTCATATTTTTTGGTCATTTTTATTTCCAGTATTGATCACTTACCCATGTTTTCTTGGGTGTTTGTATTTTTCTTATTGATTTATAGAAGTATGATTTTGAATAAGGCATATCAACCATTTTATCTTCATATATACTATTCCTCCAGTTTGTCTTGTTTTGTTGTTTGGAAGTTATAATTAGTAAGTTCATAAATCTCTTCCTGAACAGCAAAAGTTTCCATAAAGTTTTGTCTATGGTTTCTCATTTGTTCTTTAGTAGAGACGCAGTAGAGTCTAGAGCCAGTCATCTACATCCAAATCTTGGAGCTATTCTTACCAGCTTCTGCCCTGGGGGGTATGGATCCTGCTCTCATTCCTCACCTCTTGCCTCCTCATGCTTTGTGCTCCAATCCTCTTCTCTGTGTTAAACTTTCACTTGCCATGAGGCCTTTGTACGTTATGCAACACTTTCTTCCAATGTTTCCCCTTATGATTCCTCAAGTCTTCAGTAATTTCTGATCCAATAACAAAGGGTAAGTGTTGGGGGCAGGGACTTTAAATTAGCTCACCCACAAACCATTTCCAAACCCCTTCACATTTGCCTTCCTTTAACGTAGAGAAGGGGTTATCAAAGTGTGATTTTGGGACCAGCAGCGGCAGCAGTTTTTTTTGAAGACTTGTTAAAATTGCAAATTTCCAGGCCCCTTCTCCATACCTGCTCAGTCTGCCCTCTGGGAGTGAGGTCCAGCAATTAGTGTTCCACTTTCAACCCAAATGCTATTGAAAGTGGAATACTAAATACCCATTCTCCAGCATTCCTTGATCCTAAAAGTGACCATATGATGCAGTTCTGGTTAGTGAGAATTAAGAAAACTCAGTTGCGGTCCTGGGAAGGATTTTTCTGTCTTTAAAATGGAAGGAAGGAAGGAAGGAAGGAAGGAAGGAAGGAAGGAGGAAGGAAGGAAGGAAGGAGGAGGAAGGAAGGAAGATTTATCTTGGGATGGCTGTTTGCTTTTCAAACTCTTTACTGTCTGGAACATGTTTGAAATGAAACTAAATTAGTGGCTGAGAAAAGTTTACAGTGTCAAAGGCAATAAAATGCAAATGTTATTGTCATTATATCCGTGACCCCATTTAATTATTGCTAAAAATGTATGACTTAGTGCTGAGACCTCCTTCCATGTTAGAATAGATAGTAATGTGGGAGGTTTTGGTATATATTTCTTTTCTATTTGTTCAGGATAAATCTTCATTGTCTTGGTAGAGAAGAATAAACCCAATAAATGTTTCAAAAATATCAACTATACTTTCAGGTTATACTCACTTATGTGCCTTACTCCAAACACTAAATTTTGATAGTTGATGGTTTCACAGTATCACAATAAAAGTCCGGGTGGGCTTAAGAAAAAAAAATGAAACTTTCAGAATGAACATTTGTTATTGATTATGAGAATGTGTTAGATATGTGTGTGGGGAAGAGGGGAGGGTGAAGGGTGGGTAGCTGCATGATCTATTAATAAGAAACAGTTTAATGTAGGAGATCACTAAAGTATGGCTAATTCTGAAGCCAAAACCCACACATTCTTAACTTTCCCCCCAGCTTTCGAACCAGTCTCCACACACTCATGTACAGGAACTGGAACATTATTCTTTGAAAGCAAAGCCAGTGTTTAGAAAATCTGAAGTCGAGCTAACAACACAGCATATAGAAATCACACAGGATGTTATTTTAAACTGTAATGCAGAAATGTCAGTTCATTTGATATCTTTATTTGTTACATATGGGCTTGAAGGAAGCATGTTATGTACATTTTTGCTTTACAGATACTCTTTTACAGGGTATATTCAACTGTCAGGGAAGTTTGAGGTCCATCAAGGAGACAAGATCTTTACTAAGAAGATTTTGGAGCTTGGAGAAAAGAATATATGATGATTTCTCTGATCACCTACCCTGGAACAATATGTATTTAAAAATATCATTCAGGATTCATTCAGAGAGGATGTTTGGGTGAATCCATTGAAATGGTTATGCAATTTAATCATCTAACTCCTATTCTATCAACATTCTCCCTCTCCATTGCACATAATTTAAATATTTAAACACAATTGGATCTGAAGAAAGAGGTAATGAACACCATGCTTAACTGGTTGCACTTGACTAATGCTTGTGCTATCTTATAAACACTACAGTCAAAACATCTCATGTAAACCACATCCTACAATTACATTTTCTCTTTTTCCTTTATTACCAGTTTTATCTACTTCCCAAATGTTAAATCAGATGGTTAATTGGTGACCTTCTACTAACTGATTAGCTGAAGAAATGAAAAAAAATGGAATGTGAAGTTTTCTATCAATGGCACATGCTTTCATGTTCACAGCAGTCTGGAGATTATACATCTTTGTTTTGTAGAATTAGATTAAAAAATTAGTTGAAATTTTTTATGACTCTATACTAGAGATGAGCAGAAAATTCTTTTGGATACAACATTAAAAGCAATCCTTAGGAATCTATTTAGAATTGTTTCCAAAGGAAACTGAAAAGAACAAACTTAATTTTTTCTCTAGCAAAGATTAAAATAAGATAATAAAAAGAGAAAAACGATGGAGTGAGAAAGGACCTTACTTTTATCAGTAGAAAAGTTAAAAAGAGTGTCTGTAACTATAGCTATATCTATATATTGTAGCGGTAGGGAAACTAGAAACTATAGTTGAATAATGAGCCTTCCAAGTGGTGGTGGTGGTCTTGCATCTTGTTGGAGGCCACACGAAGGGATGTGTGAGGGATCAGAGTACAATGGAGATAATGTACTACAATATCTCTCCACTCCAATTTCACTAAAAGGAACTACCTATCAGTATAGATACTTCCAAATGGGAGATGGGATTTTTAAAGTATTATATCATTTTTAAACTTTATTACCATTAATAAAAGATCTTTTTTTAATAATTTATTTTTTATTGGTGTTCATTTGCCAACATACAGAATAACACCCAGTGCTCATCCCGTCAAGTGCCCCCCTCAGTGCCCGTCACCCATTCACCCCCACCCCCCCGCCCTCCTCCCCTTCCACCACCCCTAGTTGTTTCCCAGAGTTAGGAGTCTTCATGTTCTGTCTCCCTTTCTGATATTTCCTACCCATTTCTTCTCCCTTCCCTTCTATTCCCTTTCACTATTATTTATATTCCCCAAATGAATGAGACCATATAATGTTTGTCCTTCTCCGATTGACTTACTTCACTCAGCATAATACCCTCCAGTTCCATCCACGTTGAAGCAAATAAATGGTGGGTATTTGTCACTTCTAATGACTGAGTAAAAGATCTTGATAGAACTACATATCTTTTATAATAGTTACCAGAGCAGGAATGTAATAATTAATGTGGAGAGATTCTATAACTATATATATTCAAAAAAGTAAGCACACCTCTTTCAATATGACTCTCTTGATTAAAAACTACGCAAAGCTAAAGATATTGAACAAACTTTATTAAAAAAATTTTAACCTGTGAAATAGGAGAGAAAGGTGTTGTATACTCCCACAAGTGCATGTTGCAAAAAACTAGGGTAGCACTCAGAAACCATTTTGTTGACAACCACTGAGTTCTTTGTATTTTTAAAAAAGATTTTATTTTTAACTAATCTCTACACCCAGTGTATGGCTCAAACCCAGAACCTTGAGATCAGGAGTCACACATTCTGTGACTGAGTCACCCTTGTATATTTTCATTGATGTTTTATATTTCTATGTTTTCACTTGTATCTAATTATCATTTACAATGATGTGGATGGTATTTTATTATGATTTATTTTAAAAAAAAATTTTTTTTTAATTTATTTATGATAGTCACAGAGAGAGGGGGGGTGGGGCAGAGACATAGGCAGAGGGAGAAGCAGGCTCCATGCACCGGGAGCCTGATGTGGGATTCGATCCCGGGTCTCCAGGATCGTGCCCTGGACCAAAGGCAGGCGCCAAACCGCTGCGCCACCCAGGGATCCCTTTTATTATGATTTAAATGACAGCAGGCTATATAAATCCCCTCTGAAAAATACCTTTTGACAGTGAATGCATATTTATCCAAGAATCTAAGCAACTCTTGTCTTTAACATTATTTTATTGGGGTGCCTGTGTGGCTCAGGTTGAGTGTCTGCCTTTGGCTCAGGGTTCACACCTACACTCCTGGGGTCCTGGGATCAAGTCCCTGTGGGGAGCCTGCTTCTTTCTCTGCCTTTGTCTCTGCCTCTCTCTGTGTCTCTCACAAATAAATACATAAATAAGTAAAATCTTTTTTAAAAATGCTGGAACAGTGGAATGACATTCCAAGCAAAGGAGACCACAGAGATAGAGTGGGAAGGACTTACTTTTAGTGTAAGAAAAGATCTGGGTAGCTGAAAGAACAAAGTAAAAGAGGTGGAGTGTGGTGGGAGTGTGGAAGAAGATGTAGGCAGAAGCCAGGTCATGCAGGCCATCTTGTGGATTTAGCACTTTATTCTAAGAACAAAGAGATACCATTGAAAGGATTTACTTAAAGGAGCAACTGGAATAAAAATAGCTTGAAAAGTCCAGTCTGGCCACACTGTGTGGAATGGTTTGGAAGAGAACAAGGAAACTAATATGGGAATTAGAATAGACCAAGAGAACCATCAAGGACTGAAGTAGGATAAAATGAATAAAATAACCAATAATGGACAAAGCTAGGATTAATTTAAGAATAGAAATGAGCTGGTCCACAAGAGGTGGGATGCCATAACCCTATGGTTAGCAGATGAAACTAACAAAGTTTGTTTTTATAGGTAAACTCATTAGTAAGAAGTAGGAAAGTAGAGGGAGATGACACTCAAGGAATTCAATAATTTTGATAAATTAGATACTGAGATTGTCAGTTGAGGATAAGACAGGACAAGATTAATAAGAGATCTCAGGAGAATGATAACACTTGAAATAGTTACCAATGTAAAGAGAAATGACAATAGCTCATGATTTTGGGGCACTAGAGATTGTTTCAAGTGCCTAATTTTTTAAAAATTCAGAGCGGCTATATAAGTCAGGGAATTTTACCAGGTCTACTTTGGGAATGAAGGAATTTAGATACCAGAAAAAAAAAATTCCACAGGTGATAGTTGGTAGCACCAAGATCAAAATCCAGGCAGTCTGGTGCCAGACTCTGTGTGCTGACCTACTCTACGTGGGCAGCACAACTAATCAACCATGGCAACACCACCAAGAGTCCACATCATAAGTGTGTAGCAGGGCATATCTGCCATGACAGTGCCAACATAGCCTGGGGTGATTCTTATGCTTCCTGAGTGTTTTCTTTTCACATTGAATTAAAATATTAAAATGGGTCACATTTTCTGAAGCTGTGTTCTCCTTTCACCCTTAGTCCTCTCAATTTCTGTATCTAGGATCTCTCTTACTGTTTTCCTATGAAAGATTCTCAAAAGTAATAGAGTGTATTTTATTTTATCATATAATTTGTGAGTTAAATGTACATATGTATATGTAAATATGTATATAAATATATATATACATATATGTAAAATTCTCTGTCTCTGTCTCTATTGCTTTCTCTCTGTCTCTCCCTCTGTGTCTCTTTGTCTCTCAAAACTTCCATGCTTTGGGGGGAATCCCTGGGTGGTTCAGTGGCTTAGAGCCTGCCTTTGGCTCAGGGCGTGATCCTGGAGCCCCGGGATAGAGTCCCACATTGGGCTCCCTGCATGGAGCCTGCTTCTCCCTCTGCCTATATCTCTGCCTCTCTCTCTGTGTGTCTCTTGTGAAAAAAGAAATAAAATCTTAAAAAAAAAAAAACTTCCATGCTTTGGCAAAGTCCATGAACAGCTGAAAATGTAGTCAATGATACCATGATCTATTGGGTTGTTGAAGGGGGCCTTGAAGAAGGCCAGGATTTCAAAACTTTTCTCCTCTGGAAAAAAAAATAAAAGTAAGGTGTTAATTCAGAGAAGGTTTTATACATGACTTATTTGTACTTCCCACCAGGTTTTTTGCAGTGTGTATGTAACAGTTATATGGTTTACAATCACAAACTCAAATATGCAAAAACTGAGCTTTTTAAAATTGACCTCTGACTGAATTTAACTCCCATACTCATGTTCAGTGAAGGTGGGAAACTGAAGTCTTGTTCAAATCAAAGTAAACTCAATCATTGCTAGATATTTTTCAAAAAATCAAGGGAGTGGTTTTAATATAGAAAACATGAGGAGCTCACAAACTATCTAAAAGTTGAAAAATTTAGTCATGTGATTGTTCTCTTCTGAGCAACCTGAAATCCCCCCACCAAGACATGAACCCCTGGAAATGACTGACAACAAACTCATCAAAATACATTAATGAGAGAATGTTCTAGTCCCTGTGCTCAAACACTGCCTAGAATATCCAGGTCATTCAACATATATTTGTCAGATTCATAAGTAGATGAATAAATAAAATAATTTTACTTTTTAAAAGATTTTATTTATTTATTTATTCATAAGAGAACCACTAAAATCATACTTACTTCTGTTGAAATTAGTTGGAATGCATGGATGGTCATGTTGTGAAGAGCCTCCGAGGAGTATCTGAGCCCTGGTCACCAACAAGGTCAGCTACAATTGACATTCTGGAGCTATAAAGTTGGGTGACAACCCAAGAGGCAACCCTGCTTTTGCATTTATATTTGTGCAAGAGCAAAGAGCTAAGAAGTGGGATTAACATCACATAGGCCAAAAGTCACAATTATTCTTAGGAGAAGTCCCCAGACCTGTTCCTGTGATAGAACCTTAAGACAGAAAGGAAAAACTAGGTGTAGATATTACTGGTGCCACTTGCATCTGTATTCACTACATGTCCCCTCCACCCCTGGAAAATAAAAATTTAAAAGGCCTATTTGTTAAGTGCTATGAGCTGAACAAAGTTTGTGTGTCCCCCAAATTTATATAATGAGACCCTAATCCCCATTGTGATGGTATTTGGATGCTGAACCTTTGGGAGCTAATTAGATTATGAGAGTGAGGACTTCATGAGGATTAGTTCCTTTATAAAAAGAGGAAGAGACATAGACTCTTTCTTTACATGCATGCACCAAGGAAAGGCCATGTGAAGACATAAGCAAGAACGGGTCCTTCACCAAGATCTTGACCCTGCTGGCACCCTGATCTCCAGCTTCCAGCCTCCAAAATCATGACAAGTAAATGTTTGCTGGTTAAGCCATCAACAGCCCAGATTGACTAAAATACTAAGTTTCTAAGATGGCCCTATTCATTCAAACTATCAAGATCATTTTGAGGGTAACTGCATTTCCAATTGTTGAGTTTCTTGGGAGCCATTCTGAAACTGTCTCAGTTGGATGAATGAAAATGTTAGACTGAAACCTAGCCTTAAAGAATATTGGAGAAGTCTGAGTGTACACCAAGGTGGAGAGTAGGAGGTGGTGCAAATGACATTTGTCAGGGTTTCTTACCACTAAATAAGATCTACAATGAAGTTCCAAGGGCCATGGCTGCACAGCACAGTCATCCACAAGAATTTACAAGACAGGAAATGTAACTGTTACAAAAACTGTGGGATTTGGAACTGATCTTGCCAGCTCTCCAATCCTGTTCCAACACTTAGAATTTATGTTGATTGAAAACAATTTAAGTAAAAATTTAAATAGCAAAATGTGGAAATTGATGGGAAGAGGGCACAAGCATATTTTTTATTATAATAACTTATCACTTTATAAAATGTTTAATTAGAGAATCCTTGTTAAAAGAGAATGCAAACATAAAATTACAAATACTGAATGTTTTAGTAATGAATCTATTGTCTATTGTGAGATTCTTTCTCTTGTGCAAAAATATTCACCTTCCTATAAAAATTAAGAATAATAACTCCCAAACAACACATTTCAATTCTATTCCATGAAATTGTGGAGTTTGAATAACAATTTAAAGAGGTTCATTGAAATACAATGTGGTCACAGAAGGCATGCTTTCACATCACCCCTCTGGGGGCTTGATGCAGACAATGAATGTACAAGAGGGAGAGAAATAAAACTGTCTTCTCTGGTTTGGGGAATTTAGAGTTGTGTTAGGGAAACAGTTACTAATTTATAGCAGGTATTTAGAGAAGAGATAGTCTGTCAAAATAAATGTGTCTTTCCTCTCTTCTTGAGAGAAAGCAAGCTGTTTTATGGATTTCCTTGAAATCCTTAAAAATAGCAGAAAGAGAAATATTTCCATTATTCATGGAATGCTTTATACCTTCAGGTTGAACAGGCCTAATATTTATACTTGTGTAGGTGAAACTCAAAAACTCCACATCATGCCGGCTATTGAGCTCTTTGGGTAGGATCCGTACCCACAGCTTATATACCCTGTATACAGGATCCTTCAGCTTCCACAGTCAGTGTCTGACTTTAGTCTTACATGGACTTTGAAAATTAGGAAAGTCAAACACAGTGGGGAGGAGAGCAGGGCATAGAGTGATCTGACTGTAATTGCCTAAGAGTGCTTGCTGTCTTTCTGGGTCTAAAAAATGCTGCTGGGCAGCATTTACACGTCAAATTCCTTGGTCATCTTTCTTTAGGATATTTAATCTACATGTAAAGTTCCTCCATTTTTCTTTCCCCCATCCTGATGAATTTAATCTAAAGGCAAGTAAATCTGGGGTTCATTTTCCCTCTCATCTGTAAATTGGATATAGTATCAGTTACCTGCAGGGGTGTGATAAAGACCGAATGAAAAAATAGTATGTAGCCCTTAATGAAATGCCTGGTACCATAATAGACACTCCATAAACAATAAATTTAAATCAAAGATATAAAGCCCTACATCCATATTCTTTGGATGATTGTCATAGCAATATTATCCAAAAATGATTTTTCCCTTATTTTCAGTTACTTCAATGAGTACTGTGTATACTTTTCTTCCTATGATCATACAGATTATCTGTAAAAAATTTTACCTTAAATTTGTTCTGTGATCATATATTTTTCTAGTGCGGTTATAAGTTTAATTAGGTTGAAAAGTAATCAGTCGACTTTATTTTATCCTCAGAGGCTATCTTAGGCACACAGTAGGAGAGCATGTGATAGGTGCTTGATTCTGAAAATAAATTTTGAATATTTAATATTAAAATGAATTAAAATGAATTTTGAATGCATACCAGTCATGCTTCTGACTATGTATCGAAAGAGAGACAGCTTACATAAACAATTTTCACTCTACTAGAAACAAATGTGCAGGATAAATTTGTGTGATTGTATTTGGCAACTTTAGATCCTTTTGGAAGATAAGGAGGAAAATAATGCTTCATAATGATTGATTGTAAATTCAATTTAAAATTGATTTAAATGTCTTCCTCTTTGGTTGTTATGACTGTTTAAGTTCTGGCGCTCCTCTTTTAATTACCATGATTTCTGGCCCCTTGTACTCCTCCTTTATTTCTTGCCAAGGAATAAAATCAAACCCCGCTGTGATGATCCTTTTTAATTTTCCCAAACAAGCATGATCTTTTCAGAAATACAGAGAGTGAAGTAGGGGAAAGTGAACTTCTGGTTGAACCACTCAGCTTAGAGCTCCCCTCCTCTGGGAAGCCTTTCTCTACACCTTCCTTTCCCCAGATCCCCATAGAAGTAATTACTCTTCATTGTGAATGTTCTGTGCTATCTCTGTACCCTGTGCATATTGTGAATCTTTCACTTTACTGTCCCACACTGTAACTTATTTCTTTGCACACCTGCCTCCCTCTCGAGACTGTGGGCTACTTGGGAATAAAGACTGTGCTGTAAACACCTTTGTATTCTGAGCTGCTGTTTGAATTATCCGTGGCAATTACTTATTGAACTGTTGACTTCTTGAATCATTACTATTATTTTTGGTCGACACCTTTTGAAAACATGCCTACCTGTCTATGTCCACAGTAAGTGATCAATGAAAATTATTTGGCTAAACCATGATTTTGAAAAGGTTTTCTTTGTAAAATGCTCACATTTTACTTTTTGAAGTTAATGTTATGGTTTTTAATTGTTAAACACTCGGCAGTGAATTACCTCTGCTTTACTGTGCAGCGTTAAGATCTTGGTGAAAGGTTTCCTGCCTATCCTGCCTTTTCTGATGAATGTTTTCCTGTTAAATGTGTTTCAGTTATTTACTTTTCCTGTAATGACACATTCTATCCAACTATATGGTGCCTCTCCATATAGAAATATCCCATATTTAATTGCCCCTTCAGGAACTAGTCTGATAATTAAAAGATTGATTTTCTCTTGGTTGTTCCTCTGATAAATAAATTTGGCAAATACAGAAAGGCTGTCCTTTGGAATATTATGTAGCATGTTTTGTTTAACCACCTTTTATTTTGGAAAAGATAAAGATGAGAATGTATAAATTAATAACTGAATTCTGTTTATCGCTCTTCCTTATCTTCAACTTCTTATTTTGATTTTTTACTTTATAAACTTCTAAATGTAGCTGCATTAGAATATTAATACTTTTTTCTATATTCATAAGAGAGAGAATAAAGTAAGTATATTGTATATATCAAATATATATTCATATATAATATCAAAATTATTAATAATATGACCACATAGTAATAATAACAGTCAAATAATTTTCTACATGCAGTTTGGGCAAAAGGGCAAATTAATTTCCCCATCCAGAACTAAATTATGTCCTGAATCATAGCAAACAAGTGAGATGAGTAAATATTTTGTAAATGCTTAAAATTATATTTAAAGTAAAATGATCTCTGCACAGTTGTATTACAGATTTTAAGGGGCTATTAATGTTAATTGTCATTTTAAAGATGAGGTTACTTGTCCAGGGTCACATACCGAGTTAGTAGCCATGTGCTCTTGATATGCAGACCAAGATCCTGTTATTTTTAGGCAAATAAATCAGGAAGACATGTTGACTCATGAATGATCAGTGTGTTTCCATTCTCTCCTTATTAACCGTGAAAATTATATAATGGGTAATATTTTTATTAATTTTCAATGCAGGTCCTACTATAAATATGCAAAAAAGATGCTGCTTAGAGTTTGTTTCCTTCTATATTCATTTAACACTTTTTTTAGTATCTTCAGTGTTCCGTATGGTATTAGGAGCTAGGGATAGCTACTTGCTGAGACATACCCATGCCCTGGGAAGGCATTCTTTTAGCAGAAGAGCCAGCCACCTGAGCACATGCTCTGAACATAAGAAATTCCTTTAATATTTGGTGAAGAATGCATTTGGGCAAGAACATATGATATTCTTAGCTTTGTCCATATTTAAGGATATATAACTTTTAGAGGGACATAACTAGACATAGCTGAAGCTGGGGAAGAGGTCTGTGGGGCTCTCTTGCCCAGTCCTGAGAGACTGTTTCCCTAGGATTTCTGCTTTTACAGCCACCTCTCATTTGGCCCTGCAGGTTCTGTGTTCCATCTGCTCAGCAGTCCTTGCTGTTTGTTCACTTCCTGTATGCAGCTCAACATCTCTTGTTTCTGTGGCCTGTCACCTTCCTCCTATTCGCTATTCATTCCTTAAACTGCAGGTCAAATGTCATCTCTGCTTGTAAGCACCTCTTGGCCCTCCAAAAACTATTACTCAGTCTTTTGAAATATTTTATCTTGTTAAAGTGACCACTACTATAAAATTTTGAAATATCTACCTGTGCTTTATTGCAGTCTTGCATTTTATTATAACTGGTAACATTTTTCAAGCCTATAAAAGATAGGTGGCATTCATTAGAAAAAATAGATCCTCTTCCTCAGAAATTGAATTGTCATGATTTAAACAGATCGCAGGTTATTGCCTACAGTGATTATTTAAATGCTCACCTTAGTATGGAAAGAGTTTACTACAGAGGTTTCTTAATTTTCTGACTTGTCATTATAGGGATGAATCAATTCCTTCCTATCTCTCAGTGTGGTCTCTGAAAACATTGATCTAAAAAGATCAAGGAAATCAAAGACTGCATGCAGTGTGTGCTTCAAGGAATAAGAAATTTGAAGCTACTTTAACCAATCTATTGCTTAAAAATTTTATCTATTTTTAGACATAAGAATCTTTTTATGTTCAAATCAAATTGCCAACTTTCTTTATTAATAAAATATTGTTATACACCTTTGTAAGTTTGACATACCAAGCAGTATAGGAACCCTAACCAGTTATAACAAGTATGAAGCAGTCTGTTTTACATGGTTTATATGACTGATTCCTCAGTACGTCCTTTGCCTCTTTCATCTTCTGAACTTATATCATTTACTCAATTGCCTCATCAGTACTCATTTTAGTAGAGATTATTTCAATATGTCACACTTCAGAAAAAATACCAGATCTTAGAGAGCTTGAATTTTTTTGCTTTAGTTTCCTCCAAAATTGTTTTGTATATTAGGTCATAAAGATTTTCTAAAACCAAATCAGACACATTCAATTTTGTATGGTTATAATTTCTTTGCTTTAGATAAATGTTATCTCTAGTAATATGAATATGTTTTAAATTACTTTATGATGTCTTGAGAAATTATGTCCATTGTAACATCAGAAACAATTTCAAATTTTTCAATTGATCTTATAGGTTAGTCGTTGATGTTTTTCCATTTCCCTTTTTCCCCTTTCCCCCTGCCGCCTGTCCAGAGCTTTCCTGTGAAACCAACATCACTAAACAATTATCAGAGTGAATGTAATCTCTGGTTTGTTTCAAAAATCTTTATCGAGTTCTGAATATATTTATACCACATACCAATGAATGCTAAACAGGTGATACTGTTGTAAGACATAATGGGCTGAATAATTTCAAACATGTGTAATCAGTCTTCTAAGATATTTTAGTTGACTCAATACAAACCAAGGTCCTCTGTCTGGAATACAAATCATTCAATAACACTCTTGAAGTATGCATTTATGAGTCAAATCATTATGATTTATTTCTTGATGCCATCTCTTATGATTTTATTCTGTTTCCCCAGTGAGAAAGAATGTGTAAGTATTCCTGTGGTCATCAGATAGCTTTTATATTACTTTTTGCCAGAGAAAAACTAATCATTATCTCCCTGCTCATGTTCTTTCTGAAAAGTACCTGTTCCCATTCAAAGCTTCCACTATGGGGGCCGGTAAGCCCAGGTAGCTCCTTTCTACCAGGTAACTCTGCCCCTGAAGGGATCCAAACAGATTTCTTTTAGCCAGGAATTTGGAAATTAGAGTCCCAAGATCATAAAGAGATGTGAATGGAAGTTGGCTCTAAAGAAAAGCCAGATCTGGTTATAGAGAGAAGACAGCTACAAGTCAGCAAAGAAAGGTGGTTTTCAGAGAGGGAGTAGTGGTCTGGTTCTCAGCTCTAAAGTCTGGGTGGTGGAAGCAAGCTAAGATAGGCTTTGTTTTTTATCCTCAGATGCTGGGGAGACTGCCTGTTGTGCTCTTACTAATCCATTCTTCCACTACCTGCTTCAAATTTTCTGTGCACACTTGAGTAAATTTTTGTTAATTGCAACCTAACAATCCTGAGAACTTTTTAAAAATCCAAAGGTATTTGTAGATTTAATAATACCTGAGAGGTCTTAGAAGTCAAAAGAGTAAAAGAGAATCTCTTATAGTTCCATTTCATTTAAAATGACCAGATCCAAAGTATGTGAATAATAAAATATATGCATATATGACCATGCTGCTGAAAAAGAACCTTTCAATCTTCAGATATACTTCCATATTAGAAAACTATAATCACTTTTTCTACACGATATCTATCAAGCAAGATGATCATGTCAGTTATTCTCTAATAAATTCTCAAATACCTTCTTGTCTCCAGTCAAGCCCAAACTCTGGCATGTGTTAAGCCCAAAATTAATGGAAAGTAGGCTTATTTGTTTCTAGACTGGGATTTTTCCTACTAGTGTTCTTATTTATTCTAAATTTAGTATAACACATTTTTACGTATTAGGAATCTTATGGTTGTAAGTGAAAAAACCCCAACCTTGAAATGGCTTAGGAAAAAAGGGAAATTTATTGGCTCTTATAATAGAATTCTCTAATTTAGGTTTCAGGTCTGGCTCCAACAATATGTAGTAATCTTTCTCTTGTCTCTTGACTTCACTTTCTCCTGTAGAGCTTTCTTTCTCATGTAGATATTCCCCTATCTTATATCCTGCCAGTTAAGAAATGTTGGCAGAAGAAGAATTTCTTTCTTAATGTTTCTAGTAAATGTCTGACCATGCTGCTAAGAAGCAACTTCTGTGACCAGGGTTAGAATGCTCTGAGTTACTAGGTCTGGGTCCCATGTCTGCCAGGGAGGTCACATGAAGTAAGAATAGGGCAATGGGGGTGAGTGGTTTCACAAAAGATAACCCAGATGCTTTTACTAAAAGGAGGACAGATGGTGCAAAGTAAAGATAAAGATAAGTAAAAGCATAAGTAAAGATATCTCCTAGATCTACCCAACATTTCATCCATTTCCATCTTTATTCTGACTTTGCCTGCCTACTTCAGTTATTATAGTCAGTTGTTATCAGTTATGGCCTGCTGACCTATACGTTCTTAGGCATTGATAATCATTATCTTCCAATGGGATCCTCTGATTCAAATATCATTCATCTAGCACATAAAAAGTCTTAAGACCTGAAGACTTTTTATAAGCTATGACTCAGAGTGCCTGGCAATTTCCTATTTATTACAAATATTCCCTCCTACTACCTAACACAGAAATGTATTTTTTTGGATCCCAAGGGTCTTGGAGTTTTCTAGTTTTATTTAAACACAAATATCCCCTTAGAGCAGTAGTATCTTAAGCTCTTCAGGGTTGGTGCTCTAGCAGGGATTAGTTGATGGCTAGTGATAAAACAGTTTTCTGAGGGGCAATGTCAAAGGAAGGTAAAATATTAGATGATTTTTGTTGGCACAGCATCAAAGATTTACTTGGTCTAATGTCACAATTTTGCTATGGTTATTCCGGCTCTAAGCCATCTTTTATATTTCTGCAAATCCAATGGCAAAACACAGGTAAACTAAAATGGATATAAGGGAAGAGAAAAAAAAATGACAAAAGAATTTCTTATTCATAGATGTTGAAAAACTAAATGTATTTCAAGTTGCAAATGACATGAAAGATAAAATATGATAGCTACCCATCAGTGTTTGTGGAGTAAGACTCTATGTCAAAGAGAGTTAATGTTATTATCTTCATATGTTTTTCTGGGTAGGAAAATCTCACATCAATAGTAGGTACTGCAATCATAAAAAATATTATTAAATTCAAGTACAAAGCAATGTTTTATTGAACTGAATTCATGAGGATTTAATTAAGTCTTTAAACAGTTAGTATCATTTAAGCATAGGCACTGATCTAGGTGTTTGGGATACACTGATCTACAAAATAGACTAAAATCCTCATCCCCACTGAGCTTACATGTTAATAGAAGACATAAAAAATAATCCACATAATATAAAAATAAAATACATTGAATAATAGAAACTTATAAATGCCATAGGAAAAACAAAATATAGAGTAAGTTAACAGAAACAAGGAGGGCTATGTGGTGCAATTTTAAGTACAGCAAACTTGACTGGGAAGTTGACATTTGGGCAAAGACTTGAAACCACTGAGGGAATGAGATACATGGATGTTGGCAGGAAGTTGTGGGCACAGTGACCAGACAGTGAGGAGTTCTTAGGTGAGAATGTGTCTTGTCAGTTGAGCAACAGCAGTGACATTGGTGTGTTGAGATAAATGAAAGAAGGAGAGTAGGGCAAAGGAGAACACAGAATGTCATTATGTATTTTCCACCAAAATGCTTTAGTACGAATTGATTATATCCTCTGAGGCTTTAAAATTTTAGCTATTATTTTTAGAAATGTATTTTGCTTTGCAAATATGATTATATTAACAAGGTCTGAATTGTGGTCTACTTTGGTTAGATATTATTTTTACCTATTTTAATAATAAATCTAAATTTATTTCCATTTAGAATCTCATTTTATAAATGAATGTGAACTATTTTCTAAACTGGTGTCTGCCATGTATATTAGAAGAGTGTTTTTACAAATATTCTTGCATTTTCTTGATAGGACCTTAAGATAGAAGCTGCCACATATAACTGTATAGAGCCACAGACTCGATGATGATAAAAGGACATAGCCATGCTAAGAAATATGCCTGAAAGGCAAACAATCTCCCTCTAGTGTCCAAGAGGGAAAATGTGCAGGCCCTAATTGAGTGGAATTTGTTGGAAACAATGCTCAAGTGAAATCCGAAGGTGGAGTTCAGTTTCTGCCTTTCCACTGATGTGCTGAGCGACTGCAAACCATTTATTGATCAGAATCTTCAATAAGTGAAGAGGTTTTATTGCATCATTGTAAGCAACTTAGTAGCTGATAAAATTTATTAGAGATCAGTGTGCTTGCCAAATGGCAATTGTAATTCTATGTATGATCATTTTTTCTATAAACATTTGTCAGCATCAAACCCTGTGGATGGAGCTAAGGTATTTGGGGAAAAAAAATTACAAAAACAGAAAATCAGAGTCTTTACTCTTGATAACGACAATATATTTTAGATTTTCTGTCCTGAGTATTTATTCCCAGCCATGCCTCTGCCACTAAGTGAAACAATTTATGGCTTCTTTCTTCCAGGGAATGTGAATGCTTAGAGAATAGCAATTCATTTAGTGTCAGCTTAAGTAAACACAAGAAAGCAGTCTATGAAAGGAAATAAAATATTACATTCTGAAAATGGGTCTTGTGCTATTACATGTCTTTTTTAGTGGTGAAGTTGAGAATTGATAGAATTTTTTTAATTAACCGAATTTTAAATCTTTTACTAACTACTTTTAAAGTTAGGTTTTTTTCCCTTTTAGGCCTTGAGTTCTTGTTCAGTGTTTCCTGGATATCAATATTTTTAAACTTGCTTTTTCTCCTTGCTCGTGTAATACTTGAATATATCTTTACATTTACATAAATGAAACAAAAATACAAATAAGCTGTACAAAAATTAAATATTATTGGAATATATGTAATAAAAAATCTACTTGTCACCAATCTTTTTCCTTCACTTACTCCTATCTCCCTGCCCATGGTAAGCCAGCATTAAGAGTTTGAATTTTATTTAATATTCAAACTGTATACATATGTGGTTACACACATGGTTATACTACATTTTTCTGCATTATGCATTTCTCATTTAACCGTGTAACTTGGAGATATTTACATGTTAGAGCTATTCATTTATCTCTATTTCTCCACCTATACCTCTCTCTTTATATCAGCTTACCTATTTATCCATCCTTCCATCCACCCATTCAACCATTTCTATCATCATCTAATAAACCTCCTCTCTCCATCATTTATCTCCACCTCTTTCTGCTCATCTGCTTCAATCTCTCTCACTGAAGACTGACTTTCTTTCCTTCCTGTCAACAAGGCAGAAAATACTACCAACAGATTCTCGATGTGCATCTTATATCAAGAACAGAGGTAGACTTAGACTGTTATTTCTAGTGCTAATTCCAAGTTTCACAGGGAAGGAAGCAGGCTCAATGGCCTTATTGGGTCAGATGTGACACCAAATCATCTACTGTAGTTTGGGAGACAGATGGTGTTTTAGCAACATGACCACCAGAGACCTTGCCCTGCAGCTAAGAAAGCTGTGAATGAGAGGTAATTCTCAGGCAAAAGGGGCCTCTGAGAAAAATGTGGGGGTCTGAGCATCCAACTGACTGTTTGCACTTATAGATAAACTTCTTCTTAAAAAATTCAATTCAATGGGAAACAAACTCTAATGCCAATAGCAATTACTTTGGACATTTGTATAGAAATGATCTTCATATACAACTCATATACAACTATTTCTGGGATATCCTCTTCTTTTTCTCTAGTTTCTGAACCTGCATTACCATTACTGTTTGATACTATAAAATGCACTGCCTTGGGATCTAAGCCAATAAAAGTATACTGACTATTTTTCCCCAAAGAATAAATCAGGACATATCATCTGAAGTATTATTATTGAAATAAAAAGATAGAATTTTTGAAATCAAATGCCATATAAAAGGAGTCAAAACATGTTTATTCTAGGTTTATCTCCTAGTAAGAAATATATCTGGATAGTGGCACTGAAGCCAACTTATTGCAGAAGAGTTTAAAAGAAGTTAATTCCTTAAGAGGCCTTTAGGACACTTATAGATCCAATGTGTTAATGTTTTCAACTCTCTTGAAGACTTTAGAGGAATATAAAATGCTATAATCAATATTCATGAAGACATTTTGCTTCAAAGGCCACCTGCTTGTATAATTGGAGGGTTTGCCTTAAAATTATTTTATTGTTGTTAATAATAAAAAATTTTATTGTTGTTTCACTTCTATTTATAGACATTTTCAAAGCGATAAAAATAGAGAAGCGTATAATAATCCGCATATACACATTATCCAGGTTCAACAATTACTATTTTGTGACCAACCAGCTTTAACTTATACCCCAACACACTCACTCCTCCCCCAGATTATTTTGTAGCAAATCTCAGACATAAAGCCATCTCATCTTGTAAGTATTCCAATACATATATTCTTGAGAGATAAGAATTTTCTAAGAAAATTCATTCACAGGAACCATGATCACACCTTAAACTTCAAAATTTATCAAATATTTGTCACGTAAGTTTTTCAATTTGTTTGCTTGAATAAAATTCATACATGATCCATACATTACAACTGTTTAATGTGTCTCTTAATTGTCTTTTATTTTATGGGTTTCTTCCTCATCACCTTTCTTTCCTTGCATTTTGTTGTCCTTGCCACTATTTATAAAAACTGAGTCATTCTGTAGAGTTTTGCACATGATAAGGATTTTACTGATTTCATCTCTGTGTGCTTTTAAAGAATGTTCCTCCATTTCCTGTATATCTGAAAATCCTCACTTTGATTTGGAGGCTTAGTTAGATTCAGGTTCAGTTGTTTGACCAGACAACTTCCATCAAGCAGCACATGTGTTCGGTTGCCTCAATTTCTGTATTTTTGTCAAACATTGCTGATGATTCCCCAGATTCTGTAATTCCTTAGGGATTGCCAAATGATGATATTCTATCATTTATTTTTCATATATTAACCCCTATATGAAGATAATCTCTTGACAATTTATTTGGTTATCCTGAGATATAGTAAGAATAGGAAAAACAGAACAAATCCTTATTTTTTCTTTTTTATCAATTTTCAAAATAATAACCTGGTTACTTTGCATCATCTAGAGGTGACCAGTGATTTTTTTAGAAATGTTATGAATCGATGGGTCCAAATCTACTTTATGAGTTTCAGTATATTGCAATTAATTTCCTCATTGATGCACATTTGTCGGTGGAGAATCTTTTGGACTCCTAATCCTTTGGACATTTTATAATTCCCTTGTTATCTGATTTTTCAAGGTGATAAGGCTGATTTTGTATATTTCCTACTTCAGAATTGCAATTCATGTTTTCTGCAAAGAGTCTTGGATCCTTTCAGTAGGAAGTTAATAGAGATACTGCAAATTTAAATTCCAGTGTATAAAGTTCCTTTATACTTAACCTCATGGATCTTACATCTGTTTTCCTTCCTCCAATATCAAAAAGTCTGGTCCTCCATCATGCAAAAGTAATTACAGTACTATAGAAGCAAGCAGCACAGTCTCAGGATAATGATACCAACCCTAACACTAAGAATCTGGTTATTGAAAATAATTAAATAATGAATAATTATTTTATAATATGTAAAATATTTATATGGTTACATAGTGAACTTTATGAAATAAAACTAGTTTATATCCATGGTCCTTTCCATTTTATTCCTATTCTCTATTTTGTTTTTGTGGTAATTTGTCTTTATTTAAAAATCTTAGGCAAGGACTTAGAGATAAAGTCACAGATATGTATTTGTATCCTGCCCTTTCTTAGTTTAAATGACAGTACACCTTTTTCCATCTTGCTGTTTTTTTCACTTACTTCTATATCTTGGAGATTAAAGTAATATAAAAATATATTTTAATTCCTTTTTATAGATATATAGAACTTCATTGTGGATATGTCCTGAGTTTGTTCAACCAAGGCCCTCCTAATGGACATTTAGATTCCTTCTAGACCCTTGATATTATAATGACTTAATAAATACTTACTTCTGTGTCTATGTCTTTTCTTATTTTTACTAGGATATCTTTGGAATAGATTCCTCAAAATGGGATTACTCATGGAGTCAAAGGTAACATGCATGTGTAATGTTGCTAGATTGCCAAATTTCCCTCCATATGGGATAATGCCATTTTGTATTCCCATCAACAATGTATGATGGTGCTTTGTTTTCTGGCAGCATTGCTGTAGAGTAATTGTCAAACATTTGGATTTTTGCCATCTTAGAGATAAGAAATAATATATTGGCATAGTTTTTAATTTGGATTTCTTTTATTACAGATAAGCATTTTTCCACATTTTTAAGAGCCATTTAATTTTTTCTCTAAACTCTTTCTTCTTTAGGTTATTTTCTTTATAGAGTTATTGGATTTTTTCTTTTCCATTTTTAGAAATTCTTTATACATTAGGGATAGTCACCATTTGCTTCTGATATGAGATGTAAATTTTTTTCCTGTTTGCCATTAATCTGGCTTTACTTATAATGATTTTTCATATAAAAATTGTCTTTATGAAATCGAATTTTCCAATAATTCCCTTTATTAGTCCTTGATTTTAAATTAGAAGAGTATTTCCCTGGTTATGGAAAAATCATTTTATGAAGGAGTTCATCTATGAATTTTCTAAACCCTCACATCATTTTATTTATTTTTACAATTAAATTTTCAATCCATTTGGAGTTTATCTGTTAGAGTGTGAAGAATAGATCCAGTTTTAGTTTTTTTTTCAGATAACTATCTGTTTAAACAATGATTAAAAAGTCTATTTTTTTTAATTTTTTATTTTTATTTATGATAGTCACACACAGAGAGAGAGAGAGAGAGAGGCAGAGACATAGGCAGAGGGAGAAGCAGGCTCCATGCACCAGGAGCCCGACGTGGGATTCGATCCCGGGTCTCCAGGATCACGCCCCAGGCCAAAGGCAGGCGCCAAACCGCTGCGCCACCCAGGGATCCCAAAAAGTCTATTTTTTAAGCCACAGATTTGAGATGCTGTTCTTTTCATATACTAAATGTCCATATACAATTGAGTATACTGTTGAGTTTTCTATTGTGTCACATTGGTCTGTATGTCTGTTTATGAACCAATAACAAATTATTGCCTATTTTAGAGGTTTTAATTTATGGTAGGTTTATCAGCATGTCTCTAACTACTTCTCTTTTTCAGAGGTTTCCTGACCATTCTTGTTTACTCTCCCAAAAGAATTTTGATTCAATCTAATGCATTTTTTAAATCAACTTTCCCAATCTCAGGGGAAAAGAAACGTGATATATTTTTATGGAGATTATATTAGGTTTATTAATTAATTCAGGTATAACTGACATAATGCTGAATCTTCTGCTCTAAGAATATTGTATAACTTTTCATTTGATTCAGCCTACTTTTAAAAATCTTTCTGGAGTAGTTTTAGTTGTTTTCACTTAGATTTTGTACATTTTAGATTATGTTCATACCTAAGAATTGTATTATTTGTTTTTGCCTATGACAAGGGGCCTTTTTTTCTATGACAACTTCTAAATGATTTGTTGTTAATTATATGGACTAGTGATTATGTGATATTAGGGTTAAAAACCACTACTTTAGTAAATTCTGCTTCAGAGATTTTCCAGGTATATACTTGTATTATATGCAAATAGAAATAGTTTAACTTTTAAAATTCTTGTGGCTATAATTGATTTCTGTTGCTCAATTGAATGGCTGTTACTAATAAGACAGTGCTCAATAACTGGAGATTTTGGTCATTCCTGTCTTATTCCTGATTTTCTTTTTTAAGCATCAAATAATTCTCTATTACATAAAGGTGCTAACTTGTGTGATATATATGATATATATACATATATTATATAATATAATGTAAAATATATAATTATAATTATATATATTTTTCCTATTTTATTTAGTAATTTTAAAGTGAATGGTATTGGTTTAGTGTTGCCAAATGCTTTTTCTGCATCAATGAAGATGATCATATTATTTTTCTCTTAGTTCAATCATACTGATAGAACATGTTAATGGATTTCCTAAAATTTAATTTCTGAATAAACTCCATTTAGTCAAAGTGCATTGTTTAAAAGGACATATGGATTTTGTTTACTGCTACTTTAATTTCTTTACATCAATTTTCACAAGATTTGTCTGTTATCTCTCTCTTTTTGTCTCCTTCAACCTCTCCCTTATATAATCTGTTACTACATATAGCCATTATATAATAGCTTCTCTGAGACTATCAGGTAGTCTTAATTTCATAGGTAACTGCCTATTTAGCACCGCCATCATTGGGTTTGTCTAAATCTTATTTTCTGGTAAGTTTCTAAGGGAGGGCTTATGTAATAATATTCTCTGACTTTTTGGATTCACAAACTCTTTTGTCTGGAACTTTTGTACATGAAGGTTAGTTTAGCTGGATTCAACAAACTTGGTTCACATTTTCTTTCTTTGATTATCTTAAATATTTTACCTAATTGTATCCTCACATAAAATTCATTGTTGAAATTGGCATGATCTTTTTCCTACTAGCAAATGATATTTTCTTCAAGTCCAATAGTTTAAAACAGGTTATTGCCTTGTCCATTCTGGATTGACTTTCTCCTGTGTAATTTTATGATATGTATTTTCAAATCTTTTTGGTTTTGTTCATTTTATTTTCAAACATTTTCTTAAATTATTTTATTTAGTGGGTTTGTTGTTGTTGTCTTTGTTGTTCCATAGTTTGAGTTTCTCATTTGGGGAAAACTGTTATAAACTTGTTGGATCTTCTTTTCCTATTTTCTGTATTTATTATTTTTCTTGAACTCTTTTTACTCATTTCCTTATATCTTCTTATTTATTGAATGCCCCTCTTTTTCATCTGATATTTCTCCAAAAGCATTATATGTTGCTCTGTTTTTCTTTCCAATTCAGTATCATTTCTGAAATAATTTTTCCTTTTTAAAAAAAGATTTTATTTATTTATTCATGAGAGACATGGAGAGAGAGAGAGGCAGAGAGACAGAGGCAGAGGGAGAAACAGGCTTCATAGAGGGAGCCCAATGTGGTACTCAATCCTGGACCCTGGGATCACGCCCTGAGCCAAAAGCAGATACTCAACTGCTGAGCCATCCAGGCATCCCTGAAATAATTCGTCTTGTCATCTTTTTTTTCTTTCAGATCTTTCTTTTCTTGAAACATATATTAGAGTTTGTCTAATTCTGTTTTATGATATTCTTTCATAGATTCAATTTTTAAAATTTCCTTTATCATGTTTTAGGAGATTAGTACACTGTTTTGTGTGTTTATTGGAAATTGCTTTTTGGCTATTCTAGTATTTATTCTCTTTTTTCACATACTAAATTTGCACAGGACTGGGCCACAATCTTCTTTTATTGCTTATTTTTTAAGTCAAGTAAGTTTTTCTTTGCTATTCAAGAGAGGATTGGGCCAAGATAACCTTTCCAGCTACATTGCTCTAGCACTCCCCTTCTACTGTGTCTATAAAGCGATTTAAGAAATGCCCTATATTGTTGATATGTACTTCTTCCCTTTGCTCATTTTCACCTAGGCTTTTCTTTTTGTCCCAATTGTTCCTGGCCAGCTCAATTTGGATTCTATTTCCTAAGTTTTTCTTCATTGTGGAACTTTGTTATTTGATTTAGAGGCTGCAGCACCCATTCCTTCCTGGTTATGTCTACTGTTCTCAGATTGGCTGTACTCTTGCCAAATAGGACCTGATGGAGACTTTGGAGTTCTCTGTTTTTAGAGCCTCATTTCTTCCCTCAAAATCAGTTTTCACAGAAATTGATATTATGTGGGCCTTATATCCCTTGGTGATTTTGTTCACTCAGCTTATTGCCTGATTTTGCTCTAGATGTCATCTGTGAAGTTTATTATTGTTGTGGTTGAGGTGGTGGTTGGTTTGTTTGGTTTGGGTTTGGTATTTTAAGCGTCTTTTTTTCTGGTTTTGTATAGCAGGAGTTTGAAAACTATGCCATCATATATTCCTAGACCCTACCTTCAAATTTTTACCTGTTGGCTTTTTGAAGAACACTAACCCCTTCTGTGAGGGCTTATTTGTTTGATGTTTATTGCAAGCAATAGAACATGGGACAAAATCAGGACAGAGTGAATGAAGAGGGAAGCAGCTTGTTGAAGCACCATTTTAGAGAGCCAGGAAAAAAGATGCAAATATTGTTACGGTGGTAGGCAGTCACAGAAGCTAAAAGAGGGGTAAGAACTGAGGTCCTTGGATTTTGTTGCAATTTTTTTTCAGCTAGGCAGAGACAGTTTGAAAATAAAGTGGTAGTAAGATTAAATTGTGTGGCTCATTTCCAAAGCATTCTGCACATTCATTAGACTATTCATAACACTGTTTATCTGCCTTTGTTTCTGAGTGGTTTGGAAAAGTTTTTACAGTAGGCTTTGTTGCCACATAAGCAACCTCTGCAGGACATTAACAAAGAGAGATGGCTCCTGTATGGAGTTGGGTAAGGGAGAACTTTTGTTTTTGTTTTTAAATCCTTGCAAACTAGGAGTAAGAAGTATTACAGCATCTGCATGGGAAGGATAGATGAATTCTTTTGTCAGGTATCTCCCACTCAGTTAACATTGGTATAGGAAAGTTCTTTAAACAATTTTCTCCAGAAAAGTTATTTTGTAATAATCTCTAATTCTTCATCTTTCTTACTAGTGATAAGTATACATTACTGCCCTCTGCTGCATGAACTTAGACTTTTTCTAGTCTTTGGATTTTGATAATAACTGTGTAAGATCACTGATTTTTTTTAATCCATTTCTAATAGTTGACAGGAATTCTTCTCTTGTCAGAGAATAATATCATGATGGGTCACAATTTGCATTCCCCATATTTTTGGATTTACTTAAAGACATTACTTAGAGTGGTTTCCTTAGAGACATTTTCGTATTAAATGGCCATTGAAAAAGAAAAGCAGATGATCATGTCTGCTATATTCAGAAAATGGTTTACAAATGAGTGGCAGATAGTATACAAATTAACTTATAATTAGCGGTCTTAGTGTCTACAATTGACTAAAAAGAATGAAAAGTGGTTGATTTTCATAAGCATAACTTTTAACCAGAACTTACAACTGTGGGCTTTTTAAATGAATCATCTCCTGGAATTATGCAAATATGTAGAAAGAAAATCAGATAATTCTGTAAGTTTGAAAGTAGGACTCAGGAGATTAGAATTGCATCTTGCCTTTCCATGTTAGAAAGGGACCATGTTAGCTCCAGGATTAAGTAGAGGAAAGAAATATATTCAATATTGTAGAAAAAAAGGATAGTTTTCAAAATTTAAATAATTCTATTCCATGCTAAGATCTTATTTATAGAATACATTTTGATACCTAAAGGGCCAAATGAGAAGAGACTTGAGAATTTCATTTTCTTATTAATTAAAATACAACACTGACATTGGAAAACAAGGCTAACCCAATTTTAGAATATGGAAATAGTTGTTATGTTCTTAATCTTATTCGATTTTAGATATATACAAATCTGCACATATATTCTTGACACTGACAACAAAAATAGCATTTAATGGATTTCAGAAAGAACAATAACCAAAACTAAACCAAATCTGAGCTTATTCTCAGATTTCTTGATAATTTAAAAGCTAAGTGGTCAAAGTGCACATATATTAAAATATGATTTCATGAGCAGTTTCAGTGAAATTAGATATTCCCTCTGCTTCCGCATATTTAGCACTGCCTTGAATTAATTAAAGGTACTGTGATTCCAGCTGACTATTAATTTACTGAGTAAATGGAACAAATCAAATTAAATAAATGGACAAATTAAGTTAGTAACAGAACAACTTGCTGATTGCTAGACCACTCTATTTTTGATTGCCGCTTCCTTTTTCTTTGATCTACAATGATTTCATTTTTGTATCATATACTCCTGTATCTTATTGTTTCCATCTTTCATTAACAAAGTGCTCCTTTTGAATGTAAAAATGACCTTATCTTCTTGGCAAATAGCTTGTATTCTTTGTTTTCTTTTTCAAGGCCCCAGGGGAATCTTGACAATCATATTCAAACTCAGTCAGCTGGGTTCATATTCAACCATAATTCACACACAGAAGGATGGTGAGGAAGTTAATATCATTAACAAGGCCAAAGGTAAAATGTAATAGGACAAATTTAAATAACATTTTTAAGTAGACCTATGACACATCTCCCACATTAAGTTTAGGAACTCTGGTAGAGTTCCAGAAATGTTACTCCTTCCCCAAATGTTTTAATATGCACTGTGTCTATAAATCCATCTGTTATAGGCTGAATTATGTTTCCCCCACAAATTTGTATGATGAAATCCTGACCTCCAGTACCTCAGAATGTAACTGCATTTGGGGATAATGTCTTTAAAAGGGTTGTTAAGTTAAAACGAGGTCTTTAGGCTAGGCCCTAATCCAATGACTTGTGTCCTCTTAAGAAGAGGAAATCTGGACAAAGGAAAAAAGGGACAGCCATTAGAGGACACAGAGTGAAGGTGACCAACTGCAAGCCAAGGAGAGTGGCCCGAGAAGAAACCAAACCTACCAATACCTTGATCTTGCACTTCTCACCTCCAGAATGGTGAGAAAATAAATTTCTATTGTTTAAGCCACCCAGTCTGTGGTATTTTGTTAGAGCAGAAGACTAAGTGCAAAATAAGACACCATCTTTAGAGCAGAGAGCCTTTTCTGGTTCTCTGATAAATGATTACTCAGTTTCCAAACGGCTTTACTACATTGGACAAAGCTGCAATGTATGTGTTCATCTACTTCTATTCTTGATGTTATTTGTAACCATGTACTAAGCTCAGCTCCTGCAGAGGAATCAGTGTTAAGTTCTGTTGCAATGATAGAACTTTCTCCTTTTTTTAGGTGTGCTCCACATTGTTGCCATAACTGGGCATTATATCTAAAATGAGAGTCTGCTGTGCTGCCAGTTACTCTGCTCAGTATTATTTTAATATTGGACATCGTTTCAAAGGCATGAACTAAGGGACCCAAATAAGAGATAATACATGGAATGCATGTAGAGTACTTAACAAGCTGGTACTTAGTAAACATTTAATATATTTTGCTTATTACTATTGTTTTTATTACTACTATATATTCCAAGACAGTTATCTATAAAATGCCTAAGCCAATTGTAGTTTAGTATCTTGACTTTTCACACCTCAAACTGTTTTTTGAACATTGCAGCCTATTCGTACAGTATCAAAAGGTATGATCTGTTACAAAATGATCACCCAAAAGTAAACTAAACACAGTTTACATTCTCTGTGACCAAATCCTAGTTATGCTTCAAACACAGGTTTTAAATTGCCCCTTGGGAACTTATTTTCTTATTTTTTGCAAATAGTCTTCACATTATTTTTCAATCTGTGCCACAATTTATTTTATAGCTGAAGTTTTTCCATGGTCATTAGTCATAGGTTCAGATAACTGACAGGAACAAACACACTGTACCATGCCTGGAATAGCTACCCTGCCCTTCCATTTTTTAATACTCTCTACTTAAATTAACCAAATCGTTTCTGACTGAATATATCACCAGATTTTCAATAGTTTCCCCCATTTGAGAAATGTTTGTTTTGGAAATAATCTGTAATAATAACAGGGTAGAAATCAATCCATTTTGTTGTTGGCAGGTTGAGGGTTCATAGGATATTTTGCTTAACTCACTGTGGCTTCCGAATCATAGCAGTTAACAGTTGATTAAAACTAACCAATCAACCAACACATCTCCCCCCGCCCCTCCCCCCCAAAAAAAAACTATAACAAAAGCAGACATTTAAAAAGTCATGTTTCTGGACCCCTTTCTGTTAAAAAAAAAAAATATGGCAGCTTTAACTTCCTAGAGCCCTGGAGACCTAAAGAACAGAGTTTGGAAGCTCCTGGTCCAGATTATTGGGAAGTTGTTTTCTTGCTCATCAAGATGAGATTTCTTACAATGAACTTCTCTTAAGAATTAAATATGTTTCTCCTTCACAGCCACATGTAGTAGTTTCCAAAGACAAATCTTGAAACAGCCTGCCAGAATTCAGCAGTGGGAATAAGTGGACCACCAAGAAGGATCTGCAGTGTATAGGACCAGCAGAAATTGTGCATTGCAAAGGGAAGGCCTGGTGTTCAACTTTTGGAGAAGGTTTCTAGTTTCCATTTCACCAAAAGTCTCTCACATGCACAAGAATCAGAATTTTATCCACTTGAATTTTTTGCTATAATATTTATGCACTTTTTATTAGTTGGGTTCAGGTGCTAATTCTCTCTCCTTTGAGTGGCAGATAAAGTATTGAGAAGATGAGTAGTATTTCAGGGATCAAAAATCAAGCCTTTAGCTAACTAAGGAATTATGTTTCTGACTGTTTCACTGTGAAATTCCTTAAACCCTCTCACTTGTGTGTGTTTCTGTCAAGTATAGCCAGTGCCTCAACTGTGAGTGATTGAGGCTTTTCTTCATTAGCTGGTCTTGTTGTCCAGGAAATCAATATAGAAAAGAGTTAATAGCTGAAAATATGGCAGAGATCAAATAAGAGATACAAATTTCATATCTGGTATGGAAATTAGGCTTATCAAGAAAGAAAAAAATGTTCACAATACCAGTGCTACTTATATTTATTAGAGGTTATATAAAATGTGATTGATAGCAATACATGGTACTATTATTTCATAATAATAATGAATAATAATTTCAACTTTACAGAGAGCAGAGAAACATGAAATTCTAATGTGATAAGATCCAAAGTGTAAGTACTACTAGAATAGAGAACCAGGTATCCTTGTTTACTGTGGAGAGAGGAAATCCTCATAACCATATTTTCCAAATCTTTTAACATCCAACAAGAAGAAGGTATATCATGTCCATCCTGTGTGGACAAGGTGATTTGAGATTCTAAGGAAGCTACTAAACTATACTCTCCCTTCCCAAATTTGCCATAGTACCATACTTCTATAATTACTAACCTAAAATGACCACAACTAGTGGCATTTCTTTGGGTTCTACTACAAATGTAGGAGTATTTGTCTCCTAGTACACTACAAAAGTGTACATGTAACTTCTGAGAAAAGAAAAAGCTATGGGGGACATCTCTAATTTCTTTTATTTGTGCAGTCACATGAATTCAGTCCAGTTCAGAAGTTCTGGATACCCTGTGAGAGACCAAGATTGGCAGGATTTAGTAGCAGATGAGAACAGAGGAAGGTTCCTGACAGGGGTGAGAGGCAGATTTCAGTAAGGTAAGGCCTTGACAGTGGACCGCAAGCCTGTCCATAATCAAGGCCCTGACTTACGCACTTTTGTATTCTCAAGACCCTAAACTGAATAAATATACAGTGAAGTTCATAAAGAACTGTTGAACAAACTTATGTAAGGAGTGGTTACATACAATGTATATGCACTTAGCTCACCTTGGGGCTAAGTAGTCAGAAGGAAACAAGGATCCAGAAACAACTACTGAGACAGTTGTGGTTTTGTTTTGTTTTTGCTTTTGGATGGAAGCAAGATGATTGGCAGAGCACAGAGAAGAGGGAAAATATGGCCAAAGGAGAAAATGTCCATAGAGGTACTTTCTTTTGAATAAGAAAACCGGATCCTTACTTCTTTACAGTTTTGTTGCTTTGATGTATTTACTCCCTAATGATGTTATTGCAAAATGCATAAAAAATGTTTTCCCAAGGAGAGTATGAAGTTTGTATCTTCATGCTTGTAAAAACATACATGAGAAAACACATGTGTGGCTATGACAGTAATCCAAGGATTATGTTTATTTGCAATTAGTTGATTTTGTGTATGCATATCTACTTGTCTACATGTGGGTTACGTGTGTCTGTTTCTGTCTGCTGTACAATTTTACAGAGAGCATTTAGATCATGAATGCAATTAGTTTTTACCTCCTTTTCAGGTGTAATTGTGTATGTTGTAACATTTGATTCCATAGTGTGATTTAGTTTTATGTATGTGGAAGAATGTTAGTGCACACAGAAGTGAACTTTGACTTTCAACTTTGATTGTAAAAATTTGCTTGCCAGGTATTGTGTAAGCCTCTGAGATAATCTCTATCATGATACCCAGAGCTGAGGGGTTTCTTGAGAGTTTGCTGAGCTTGACATCATTTTTCTTTTCAGCAGAGCATTGACAGGAGTTAGGTATGACTATATGGCAACTTACTTTGGTTGGAAATAAGGAAAGAGGGAACTGATGGAAATAGGCAAAGACTTTTCAAATTCTCTCTTGGTTCATTTGTTCTTTCTTTAGCTCATGGTGGATAGTTACAACCTTCAAATGGATGTAGAGTGTTTTTTTGCCCACATATATAGCTCTCTTTTGTCTTTTCCCTTTGCTTGAAAATACTTTTGAAAAGTCCCAAAGCAATAGATTCCTAATCTAATTTTCTCCTTTTCTCTAATGTTTTCTGATGGGCATATCACAAAGAAGGCAAAAAAAGATACTTTCTTTAAGGTATAAACCATGAATCACAAGGACTTATTAATAGAGTTTCCTTGCCCTCCACTTGTGCCTGGAATGCTTCCTTTGTCCTTACAAATCCATTCCTAGGCATATTTTTAAAAAGTAGGAAAATATTGAGCGTGAGAATCTCTATCCTAAGAAAGCACAAAGGCAATTCAAAGATAAGAAAGATGCCAGAGGGTTCTTTAAGTTTTAATGCCCTTTTGCTTGTGTTAGAAAGAAAGAGAGAAAGAAAGAAAGAAAGAAAGAAGAAGAAAGAAAGAAAGAAAGAAAGGAAGGAAGGAAGGAAAGAAAGAGAGAGAGAGAAAGAAAGAAACTGAAGCATTCCAGGCCAGAGAGATTCACAGATCAGGGCAGGAAATACGCAAAGCTGGTGCTGTCTGGGAGAACCTGGCATAAATTCACACTTCAGAACTCGGTCCTTTCTTGGGGGAAAAGAAGAGTCACTATCATTCTCCCTTAGCGACATGTTGAATGTATACTCCTGTACACCCTGGGGTGCGTCTGCATCGGGTATGGAAACTGAAGAACGAGGGTCCGAAGATCAGATCTACAGTGCGGTTGGGGAGATCAGCCCCGTTCTCTAGCTGTTAGCCGCCAAGTTGTGGCACTGCCTCAGTTTCTCTGAGCGCAGGCGTTAGAGCCTGGGAAGGACAAATACAGCGACTTCCAAGCAACCCTTCTCATTGCCTTAGAAACACTGGCGCTGCTCGGCCGAGCCGCTCCAAACCCGAGCCTCGAGCTTGCCGGGGACAGCCAGTCTCCTGCGGGGACCTCCGCGCCCCGCCGGGCCGCTGCCACTGGCGCCCCCAAGCGCTGCGCGCCCGCGCGTCCCGGCCCCTGTCCGCACCTCGTCTCATCTTCTCAGAAGCAGACGGGACCTGGGGAGTCGGGGGCTGGCAGGAGAGGCTTCCCTTGGAATTCCCAGAGGCTAGGAGGCAGGAAGTTGAGGAAGGCAGGACCTCAAAGGCTCCCCTTTGCCTCGGTTCATTCTCATTTGGGATTTTCTCTTCGCACAGGGGACAGTTGCCTGGTATGGTAAAGATGCCCAGCAGAGCTGTAAGATCGAAACCCTCGGAGCCTACTGAGGGCACCCCATTTCTCCCAACTCCTGGGAGACAGAAACTTACCAGGCGGGTGTGGTGGGGGTTCAAGGGGTTGGGGGGGGGGAGGAGTGGTACAAAAGGCGTAGCCTAGAAAATCCTAAAGTTCTTTCTCCCTTTCTCTCGTCGTCTTCTCCCCAATTCCAAAGCCCCCATCCGCGTCCGTTGGGCACCCCAGACACAACGCGGCGCAGCCTTACACACCCCCTGGGAGGCACAGACTCGAACCCGACCTGAGCACTTGAGCGTCCACAGACCACAGCCTTAACGCCCAGATGCTCGCTTCTCCCAGTCTTCTCTAGGGCTTTTCTAGGAGTCGGGCACTGGAGATGGGGGATGTGTGTGTGGGGGGGACTTCCAGAAGTCGTGCTGGCGGTCCCCGAGGGCGGGGGCAACCTGCCCCGCTCCACTTCCACTTTTGCCCTCCATCTGTTTCCAAAGGTCTTTCCACCTCCGGGGCTGCTGCCTGGAATCTGGAGGCCTCGCGTTCCTCCGGGAATGAATCCCATTTTCCCAATTGTTGTGGAGAGCAGAGGGGTGTGGGAGGGGGGCAAGAGGGAGAGGGGCAGGAGGGGGAGCCGCCGAAGGAGCAGCCGCAGAGGGAAGGAGAGGAGTGGGGCGGGAACGTGGGGGGTGAGAGGAACGTTTTCACTCTTTGTCACTCTTGAATTGGGGGCGGAGGGAAAAAAACACACACACACACAACCCCACTGTGGGAAGCTATAAAAAGCAAAGGGGGCGGCGGCGAGAGAGCAAATGCAGAGAGCGGGACGGCGCGGCGCGCACGGCCGCTGCTAGGGCTCTGCTGCGTCCCGGGCAGCCCCGGGCTGCGGGGTGGGAACCGGGAGCATCGCCGCGCCGAGCCCGTGCCTGCGCGCGCGGGAGACCTCTGCTGGCCTCAGACTCCGGGGCCGGGCTGGGGCGTTCCCGGTCCCCAGTTAGGGCGCCCGCTGGCATTGTGTCCTGCAAAGGTTGAGACGGGGAAGGGAAAGAGGAGAGAAGAGCAGCTGAGGCGGAAGGGAAAGAACTGGCGTGGCCCTCCAGAGCGAATCCGGAGACTTGGGGCGCGGAGACCGGCCGGAGCGCGGTGGTGCACGCGGCAAGGAGCCCCCGAAGCGGTGCGGTCGGCGGGGCTGGGTCTTCTGGCACCTCGGGTCACGCCTCCTTGGCCAGAAGGCGCCTCGCCTTTGATTGCTTCCAGTTACCGCAGAACTTCCTGCCCTGGTGGAGGAGCGGGTCTTGCTTGGGCCGCTCTCGCTCCGGGTCCGAGGCGTGAGACTGAATTCACACGGTGCTGGGCGCCCCCCCCGCGAGGCCAAGTGGGGTTGGGGGGAACGGCCGGCTAGCCCCCGCGCCCCGAGAGAGGGGCCTGGCGTTGGGGTCCTCCGTCGCCTGGCGTCCAGCCGCACACCTCCGGGCTTTGCGCCCCCCGGGGACCCCTCGCCGGGAAATGGCCGCGTGGATGCGGGGCAAGGACTCGTCCCGCTGTCTGCTGCTCCTGGCCGCGGTGCTGATGGTGGAGAGCTCACAGCTCGGCAGCTCGCGGGCCAAACTCAACTCCATCAAGTCCTCTCTGGGCGGGGAGACGCCTGCCCAGGTCGCCAATCGATCAGCGGGCACATACCAAGGACTGGCTTTCGGCGGCAGTAAGAAGGGCAAAAGCCTGGGGCAGGTAGGAAAACGCTCCAAATACACTCGACAGCCGAGAGCGGTGGCTGCCAGCGCTCCTGAGCGCGTCGTTTGCCTTTGCACCCCTCAACCTTCCGAGGGCGCCCCCAGGTGGGGCGCGTCCCACGGCTGGGGAGGGGTTCCCAGGAGCAGATCTCCCTGGGTGGGGGGGGGGTGGCGGTGGCTGGTGCTGGAGGGCTGGGAGCCGGAGGGTTACGGTGCCCCCACCTTTGCTTGGGGCGTGGGCATGCACAAGATCCAGTGCGTACTGGTGGGGAATGGTCCTTCTCCAAATTTACCGCGGCAATGCTGATGACAACGGGAATCGCAGCCAACGTAGAGCAACGATAATGTGTCAGGCGCCGTTCTAAGCGGTTACCTCTATTTAGTCTTCACAGCCCTGTCGTGAGGGCGCTTTTCCCCATTCTGCGGATGAAAAAATTGAGTTACGCAGTGATTAAGCGCTTTGCCCGAGGCACGCAAATTAGGGTTTGGTGGGAGCGGGATTCCAATCCGAACAGTCTGGGTCCAGGTCCTGGTCTCTTAACCGTTACGTTTTACGATCTTGAATTGAGGGGGCAGTTTGCCCCCTTTGGGTCCTGTTTCCGTCCCAACCACTTTCTGCTTTCAAAGAAGTGAGGTCCCAGACAGAAAACTTCAGTCGACGCGCCATTGCTCGCTTCTGTAGCCTAGTAAATAAATCATCCAGGAGGCAGCAACGTGATGGAGCCACAGTCACAGCATCGTACCGCGGGCGATCAGGGTGTGTGGGGGGGCGATATAGCAAGGTGGATGCTGGAGGCATTTTTGCAAGAGGGAACTTTCGGAGCGCTTCTGTCCCTCTGTCACACAGACAGATTGACAGTCGCTTGCGAAGAGTCATGCAAACCTACACACAGGGTAAAAGGAACGTGAACATTGGGCACGCAATGACCGGGGTGGGGTGGGGGGGCTTGTGGGCACCGGGAGCTATGACAGCTCCCCCTTTCTGCTCTTTCTGTAGGAAGCCAAACTGAAAGCTAGCTCGCCAAACAGCACGCGCACGTCTCAGCACAACTGTCACCCCGGGAAAGTGGTTCATTGCCCCACAGATCCTGGGATTCCTCGTTTCATCAGAGGAGAGCTCGCTGCAACCTCTGTTCAGGCTCTCAGTGTCTTCCACGGCCCTACCCCTAGCGCGGGCGGGAGGCAGGGTGAAGGGTGAGAGCAAGGGGCAGTCCTGGGTGGACAGCGAGGGGAAAGTTGGCCAGCGCTTGGCCCCCTACTGCCCTCTCACGGGGACAGTTTTGCTAGTTTTGTAGTTCTAGAATGCTTTTTTTTTTAAGATTTTATTTATTTATTTATTTATTTATTTATTTATTTATTTATTTATTTGAGACACACAGAGAAGCAGAGACATAGGCAGAGGGAGAAGCAGGCTCCTCTCAGGGGGTCCAATATGGGACTGATCCCCAGGCCCAGGATCACGCCCTGAGCTGAAGGCAGATGCTCAACCGCTGGCCCACCCAGGCGTCCTGCCTCCTAGTCTTTAAAATGGTAACCATTTCAGCTATCTTTTCAAAGGAATAAAAAGTCTATAGTCAGGTGTTTTTTTTTTTTTTAAGATCTCGAGGGAAATAAACTATATATACTATATACATACATGCTACTTGCATACACATCCTGCACATTCTCACACAAGTGCACATACCTCCGCATGTATGCAACCATTCTCATTCCGTTTTACTCTTCCCTCTGAAACACCCTCACACTTTCGATAGTAATGGGCATAACGTTCAATTTTTAGATATCCATCATGAGATGAGGCAAAGGTTAGAAGAAAAGGATGCTGTCAATCCAAATCCTAAGACTTTTCTCTAATGCTTTTGACTTCAAATTCCATCTCATCAGTTGTTACAGAGAGCTAGATGTTTCTTTAGTTTAGCTAAGGACAGAGGGATGGATCCAATGATCTTCCGAGGTTCCTTTCGATTCTAATCCATTCGATTCTAATCACATTCTGTGAGTTTCTGTAAAAGACTTTCCCTTTCTGTCACCACTGGGCCCCAGCACTTGATGTTCCTGAATCAAATTATCAGTTATGTCAGAACTGTCATTAGCCATGGGGTTACATGAACTAAATTTAGGGTTGCATCCCAAAATCTAACTTATGCCTTATGTTTTGATATGTCTATTTTGCTCTCTTTCCGAATATCTGCTCCTTAAAGAGATTGCAACTCTATTTGGATGTCTTCAAATGGAAAATGTATTTATTTTACAAATGAGTTTAATGTCTTTTTCTTTCTTTCTTTCATTTTTTTCTTTCTTTTTGAGTTGAATTTCTTATACACTCTCCATAACTTAGTGGTTCTGTGGAATATATTTCATTGTGTTTACTTAACTGTAACACCGTGTCCTTCAGATTTGATGCTGGATCTGTAAGAAAATTGTAATTTATGAGAGATAATGGTAACATAAAATAAAACACTGAGTTGAGTAGAAGTAATATAGCTGGAGAATGAGAGGATTATCTTTTTTATTTTCTGGCTTCTTGCTTTCATAGCGGGTGATCTATAATGTATGCTATTGAGAAGAAACTAATAGAAAAAATCTATCTTCTATGAAGGAGAAAGAGGAATTCTTTGAATGTTTACAGGTCTCTTTACCTTCATTATTCTACTAGTTATGTGGTTTCTGAAATTCTTAGGACCCTCATTTTCAATAACTGAATGGAAGCTAGAAAGACTATTCAAACAGGAAGAAGCTGCATCCTTTTTTGGAGAAAAAAAAATTTAGAAGTGTAGCTTAGCTGAATTTTTATGCATCAGAATAGAAAAATATGATTGAGAAGATTGAAAATAAAGTGTCAGCTGATCAAACTAGCTAATTAGGTAGTATTATCCTGAGGACTGTTCATTGGATTTTTCTCCCTCTCCCCCATCCTTGATTGCTGATGCTAAAATGTATGTTTCGGAGATACAGGAACAGGAAACCGTAGGATATAAATTCAAGTAGGCATTTTAGAAATTTAGTCTTTGTTCTTCTTGAGTGAAAATGGAATAATTGTCTATTTTTTCTGATTTACTTTCCAAATAAAGAATTAAAAGTTTTATTGCCATTGCAGAAAGATAAATTATTGAAGGAATTTATTAATTCACTAATCTACGAAAGTGAAAATGAGACAAAATGGGCCCAAGGTTTTCTTAATTCAATGTAGTCTGTTTTCATTTGAAGAAAGCATTCTTATTTACAGGAATTCTATTTGTTCTGTAGGCAAGGTGGATTATTTGTAAATCACTCCTGAAAAAGATGCCTTTGAGTTTCAAGAAAGACTTAGAGAGCCCAGAAAGAGAATGTACTGTTCTCCAGAGGTGCTACAGTTCTCATTTTTAAGTTTGCTTTCAAAGACGGTTATAAGTTATGATGGAAAATGACATAGAAAATTGAATATGGCAGTATTCAGGTGATTGAAACAGAAGCAGCGAAAATGATTTTGCTGAATTATTCACATATGTGTTTTCGTCTGACTTTCTGTTTTAATCTATTGCTTACGAGTTTTAAAAGATAGTGTATGTACGTATATATATATGTGATAAATTAAGTTGTGGACTGTTACTAATGTATATATATGTCAATATATTTCGATTTCTAAAGAGATTATTTCAAACATTCTAAATTAAAAACAATTTTAAACTAAATCTTCAATATCACATGGATACATATATTCTGAATAAGTACACTGTTGCTCGACATCACCTCTGGAGTTTGAGGTAATGAACTTTTATGGGTCACCCTTAAGAACAACTTAAAAAACAAGCAATTTAAAAAAATCAATTTACCTTTGCGGTTGTCACTCTCTCTCTCTCTCTCTCTAAATATATATATATATATATATATATATATATATATATATATAATATTTTATAAATGGAAAAAGACCTTTTGGATTTTTTTTTTTTGTAAATGGAAAACCTTTTGGATTTGTGCTTGTAATTACTTCTTTTAGTCTTCTTTACTCCTTGCTTTGTCTTTTTGAGACAAGGTTAATTTGAATGCAATGCTATAGGGTTTTAAAATATTTTTAAAAGTTATGATTAGGACAGTAGAAGATAATTATGTTTTACATGTAAATAAGCTTCCTGGAAGGTGTCTCTACAAAAAAAGTTGGAAACTGGTATAACATAAATTTAGATTTCTTGATTTTCTCATATAACTTGGACATTGAAATAGGTTTGGAGGAAGTGGTGCTGTAAAAAAAGAATGCTTGAAACACATTGAAACAGAAGTTTGAGGGAGTTGGTTAGAAAGTACTAATATTTGTGTATTGCATTTTCTTTAATAAAAGTGCCACATCTATTTGTATGTGTTAACACTCATGGAAGTGCTCACAAAAATCAACTATACGTAAACTAGATAATCTATTTTCTATAGATAATCACTTCACTTTTTGAAATTATCCATGACTTTTTTTTTTAACCCCAACCCAACTTTCTCCTGCTAGAGAGTAAATATCTGTGATTTCCTCTGGACATCAACTGATGCTATGTGTAATCAGAAAAGCAAATCATTTTCAAAATTTGATATTTCTAAAATAGATTTTGAAACAATCCACAGTAAGATTCCTCTTACTTCACTGTGAATAATAGAGAATTGATAGTTGATACAAGTGGAAGGTGACCTTGTGAATAGCAAGAAAAGTATTTTAACGATAATATAACTATGAGCATCCATCATTTTATTTTTGTGCTAGAATAGAGAGAGCAAGGGACAAGTTTACTTAAACTCACTCCAGCTGTGACTTTGACCCTACCAGAGTCTTCTTTAGTACTCCCCTCTAATGCAAACTCCTTCCAGGATGTTTCAAATCTTACAGTTTTAAGTAGAGAAAGTAATGTAATAGAAAGGTAACTGATATATTCTGTTCTAGGAGAATACTGCCATTTCTTCTTTTCCCCACACAATCATTCTGAATGGATATTAAAGCAACCTGTTATATATAGAGGTTTTTATAACACTCAACATATTTACCATTTTAGATTTATTCTTCTCTGGCTGTTTCTTCTTTGATATTGATGTAACATCAAAATGAATTACAATTTATTTCTATCGGTGATTCCCTGATAGCCCTTTAAAGTCATTTTACTTCGTTAGACTTCTAGTTACTTGTACTCATCAATAAAGGAAATAAAGCTGCTTGTAGTTATTTGTTTGAATACTGAAAAGATTTAAGCAATAACTTGTCTGTCCATGACTCTTACGGAGTCTTTTTTTTTTTTTTAATTTGAGGCAGAACCCAAGAGGAAACAAAATTAATAATAGTTAATGGATAGATTTTTGCATTGTGTAGGACTGCTTTAAGACAACACAGAAAAATTAAATATGGAATGAATAATGAAAATTTAGTATTACCATGTAAGGTAAGCAGAGGTTAATTTTCTCTTCCTTCTCTGTCCACTCTTGCCAGGAACTAGAGAGCAGCAACATATTCTTCTCTAATTGTTGTTGTTGTTTTTTTTTTTTCAGGACAAATATAAATCATTCTCCCAAACAAAGAGGTCAACTGATATAAAATATGGGAAATTTTTTTGATAGGAACATCTGTCCACAGGAAGAAAAGTCACCACCCAAATATTTTAAGTAGTTGTTTCCCAACAAGTCTCTCATGCTAGCAACTTTGGGTCACTGCCCACTTCTTTGGGTTCAAACCAATGATGGAAGGTCATGAATGATACCAACATCTAATCAAATGTCCCTAGGGAGAGCTCATCCCATAAATCCTTGTAAACTGAATCAGAGAAAAATTTAACGCAGAGGGAGTTCAATATCAGATCTAAAATGCTGTATTTTAACTCAAGTAATTAGCTTGTGTAGCACTAAAAAACTGAATTATCACTTCAATATTGATTCCACATTTACTGAATCTATATAACAGATTATATTTGTGGGATCTTAATACGACTTTAAGTTTATCTATGTGCTCTAAATAATAAATGTAGAAATGAAATCAGAAAAAGCACAAAAGTAGTAAGTTTGTTAAAACCCTGTTACTTCTCTCTTCTACAAATAAAAGGGACAAATGTGCATCATATAGCCTTTTAAATATATTACAATCTAATTTAATTGATTCCACTTATGTGCTATAATTTAGTATAGAGAATAGTTACATATTTCATAGCTGTACATATTTTAGCTATCTCACCCTATCTAAAACAAACAAGTATATAAAATCAATGAGTGAATAAGTACAGTATGTGATAAAACAAATCAAAGCATCATAATTAGGAGGATTGATTTCTTAAAATGGTAGATCTATCCAAACATTTCCTAAAAGATGTTAGTTCTCCATCTTATGCTTTATCATTCGAAGTAAGAGTATTGTTTTTTCTTTTCTCTTTTTTAAAATTTTATTTATTTGAGAGAGAGAGAGAGAGAGCACAAACAGGGAGAGCAGCAGAGGGAGAGGGAAAAGCTGGCTCCCACTGAGCAGGGAGCCTGATGTGGGGCTCAATCCCAGGACCCTGAAATCATGACCTGAGCCAAAGACAGAGGCTTTAACCAACTGAGACACCCAGGTGCCCCACCATGTTCTTTTTTCTAGGGACTGAAGGAAGTGTGTGATCTTCAGAGATATTGTTTCCTTAACTGGCTTACAAGTACTTATGAGCACACATTAAATTATAGTAGGAGGTTCCATTTATTATTTACTCTGCGGCATGCATTGCTCCAAATATTTCATTTTAATTAACTATTTTGAACCTCTTAACATCCCTTTAAAGAGCAAGTCCTATTATCATCCTTATTTTTAGAAATGATGAAATGTTTTTGAAATGATAAAACAATAATTTTCCTGAGACACAGAGAGGTTATGCAGTTTGCATAAGTCACACAGCATTAAGTGGAGAAAGGCAAAACACACTCCCCAGTATCCATCTCTCTGCATCTGAATGCCACCAGGTGCCTGCTGACAGCACGCAGGCGCCTTCCCAGTGACTTCTGTACAGGTGGACTGTGAGGTATGGCATCACTCATACTCTGCTCAAATAGATCAAAATTATTTAGGGTGAGAATCTACTATTATTTTCATTTTTTCCTTACTTTTGGCTCCGTCTAGCTGCCTTTGAGAGAATCAGATGATCTGTAGCAGATAGCGGTAGTTTCCAAATAGGTTCTCACCTCTGACTTTCTACTAACCAGCTTAATGTTTTTAGAAAAGTCATTTAAATCTCTGGTTCCTTTTTCTTAAAAATATGTCTAATAAGATACAATAACGATAGCAACCATAAGAGTAATAATACTAATGTTACTGAGCCAGAGGGAGAGGAAAGTATACTTATTTACTGTGCTAACGTCATTATTACTACTACCATTACAGAAATAGGTCAGGTGAAGTGCTCACGCACAAAATAGGAAGTGGCTGCTCAATATCACCCCCAAATTGGGCAGGGGTAACTAAATAAATGCATGTAATGTACATGAGGGAAGCAAATGAACTCAATTTTACCAAGGCCAGGAATTGTAAGACAAAACAAGACAAAATAAATACACACACAAATATGTTAATCAATGTTAATTGTATCGAATGTTAACATTAAGAGGGATGGTGAGTCAGTCCTGTCTTGTACAAAGTAAGCAAAATAGCATATAATTGGGTAATTGGTAAAATTACACAGAAGCCAGGGCACAGCAGACATTAAAATCTAATCACAGTAAGTGAAGGTCCTAACTGCCATGGCAATATTAGTTATTTAACCACAGGAACCAAAGTAATTGAACAACATGTTAGAGCCTGCTGCCAACAGCATTAATTTGATATTCTTCAAAGTAAGATAGTCCTTGCAAGGGCAAGTTTCTTGACACTTTCTGCACAACTCGGGGCTCAGAGAGCTTACTGAGAATTTGGAAGGTTTACAACCCTCTCTGAGTGTCAGCTGTCCTGCTAGGACGAC